>NC_141695.1:1578754422-1578972838 GCF_964263255.1 Lissotriton vulgaris
TAGTGATTGCTATATTTGTATGAAATCACTCACATCTGTAGCTTAGGGTGTTACGTACCACCATTTGCCCCTGACATATGTTATTTCATGTAGTGTTCTAGCTAGTTTATTTTATAAGAAAGGACCCTTACATTATTATTATTCTAATTCAGATGTGATATTTTTCTCAACTTTCTATACGTAGTGCCCTGAATTCTGTACATACTAAGGTTGACATAACTCGGTATATGGGTGAATACTTTCTAACAATGGGTACAATAGATATAGCTGAAGCACACACAAAAAATATAACATGCATTTTACATGAAAAATAGAAAATACTTTTAAACTTAGTTGAGAAAAGGAGAGAGGATTTCCAGAGAAAAGCCTCTGAACAGAAATGAAAGATTCCTAAATGGGCAGAAAGTAAAGAGTTTAACCCTAATGGCAAGACTCACGCTGCTATGTTACTGGATTTTGAAAAGCAAGGGAAACTCTGTCTCCAAAGGGTAAGAGCGAGTTATTATAACAATATATTCATTGGTTCCAGTGAATGTGAACATAATTTCAAAGTTATTTGGGGTTGGGGTTTCAAAGATAGAACTGAACCAGTATTCCCTGGAATGTATTACATTTGTGGGAGCAAGGCCTATTTTAAATTGCCTGATCATTGGTACGGGAGTTGCTATTTTGGAATAGTATTCCCAAAAGTATATCATGAGGATGGAGGATTTTTGATGATCAGTACCAAACTGGTTGCGATAAGATCAACGGTTTTACAAAACCGACTTGCTCTTGATACATTGTTGGCAAAAGAGGGCGGAGTCTGTAGAATGTTGAAAGCACAACATTGTTGCACTTACATACCTGATAAAAGTGTTGAAATTAAAGGATATCTAAAGAATATTACCCATTTGGAAAAATAACTCAAACCAATGGAGGGTGACAGTGCATGGAAGAAACTTATTGATGGTCTCTCCTCTATAGGTAGTTGGTTCACTAAAGTAGGAAAACGTTTTGTAGGTAAAATACTGATGCCAATGGTGGGGGTAGCACTACTGATCTAAGGGATGATAATTTGTTGCAAATGTTGCAAACATAAGAAGACATATTAACCCCTTTCATGCTCATGACGAGCAAGGTTTCACTCGTAAAGAAACTTGCTTGTACTCAACCCTCTCAAAATAAACTGTAATACACTATTAAACATGTTTCGTCTTATTAACAATGCAAAACACAACATTTCTAGTAAGCTAGGGAAGCTTGCATATGTGCTTTTACTAACTGTAACTCGATTAACCTAAAATTGCCGCCGCAACGCAGGAACTTTTCTGCACATGCGTCTGTCATACTCACGTGACATGACGTACTTAGTGCTTTGGTGGGAAATCTTTGCTTCTGCGCACTAGAACTAAAGATGGCTGCTCTATGTTCTCATGCGCTAAGGCTTATATTGCTGCTTTTATTAAGTTGTTCGTTCTGCTTAATTCCTAATGCTGTAGTTCAAATAAAGTAATGGAAGTAGAGGTAAGTGGTATACAGTGCATTCATTTATTTCTTGTTCTAAAAATGTTTATTTTTTACTTTGCATGTATCGTACTTTGGGCCTGACCTGTACTTCCGAACTCCATCTTTGGAGGAACTGCGCCTGTGCAGAAAATCTCAAATTCCTGAATCACTGAAATTGAAACCCGACCAAGTCTTGACTTGCTAGAAGATGCGCCTGGGAAGCTGACCTCTCAATCCCACAAGAGGAAGCTGGATTGTACAAATTTATAATACAATGTAATTGATATTGATACATTCACTGTAGGGTGGAATAAAAGTGCATTGGAAAATAAAGTTATGGGAGGGAACATAAATCTGAATAATGAAGCAAATGACCTCATAACTTGTATGGTGTGATGACCTCTCCTCGTCTTTTCACCAATCAAATTGAGGGGATACACAAACTTGCAATATTGGGGGGTGGTACACTGCCCTCGAAAATGGTATAACTAAGGTAGGCTTAGCTAGATAGATTGTCTGACTTGTCCGAATAGCTAGCTTGTCACTGACCCAATGCACTCAATAGGCGATTGAGAGCAGAGGTGCTGGCTGAGCACTCTCTCAGAAGAATCGATAACCGAATCGGGGTTCTGGGAAGGAGTTTGATAACCCAATCAGGGTTTCTTGAGGAAGAAGATTCGCTAACCCAATCAGGGTCTGACTGTTAGCTGCAGAGAGGGGTGTGACGCTGGTGTTGCACTTTAGCTGTGGGTGCCGGTCCTGACCTGCGGTGGTCTGGTCCTAATCCAATTTGGTCGGTACTTATCCTAATCTCCGGTCTGCACCTGTTCTATCCAGTTGGTACCTGCACTATTGGGGGTCCTGTCTTTTATCCCAGCCCATGGCCAGGGTTGGTCTTCACACCATTCTAGGTATATATAAAAGCTGTAAGGGTATGTCATTGTGATATTTCCCTTTTCTTACCCTTCCTATGTTTCAATGCTAAAGAAAGTTTCATAATATTTTCGCATCATATTGCTTTGATTGTACGTTTCTTAATTGAACAAACTTCAACTAATTTGGTATGGACTTAAACCTTTAAGAAAATATTTAGATAAAGTGTTAAAATCTTTCCCGAGTCTGTGGTTATTTATGAGTGCGAATACCTATTTTTTTTGCTAACTCCCTTGATCCCTTAGGACTCTAGGTACCAGAGACTAGAATTGGTAAGTCGAGGTATAGGTCCTAAAAGTAAATACTACTTGTTTAAAGTGTAAATTTACCTGTTCAAAGTGTGTATGTTTTATGGGCCCCGGTGAGTATGGTAAAATCCTGAGCAGGTGAACCCGTGCTCTATCACCCCTTGGAAAACCAAGTTGTTTTGTGATCAATTATTTTAATGCCTACACAATATGTGGGCACTTGGCCCACCCACACAAGCGAGGTAGCATTTTTATTAAGAGACCTAGGGTATTGCTGAGTGGTAGGAAATTTGTGCCAGCCCAGTAATCTCAAAACTTTCCCACACAGAAATGTGAGGAAAATAGGATTTGTTTTAGCTAAATTTGAAGTTTGCAGGGGATTATGGGTAGGACAACTTTGGGTATCCATGCAAGCCACACCTCCCAGGACTCCCCTCGGTGTCTAGTTGGCAGAAATGTCTGGGTTTGGTAGGTTTCCCTAGATGGTCACCCAGCCTGGGACCCTAAATTCAGGTGGCCCCCTTGGAAAACCAGGTTGTTTTGTGATCGATAATTTTGATGCCTCCTCAATACATTTTTTGCTCTTCCCCGTAGCAGGCACTAGGCCTACCCCCATAAGCAAGAGAACATTTTTATTTGGAGACTTTGGAAAATTCTGGGTGTGTGAAAGTTTGTGGCTATTATCAGATTCTAGACATTTCCATCACAGAAATGTGAGAAATTATTTATTTTTTGACAAAGTGTGAAGTTTGCGAGGGATTCTTGGTAGTAGAACCTGGTGAGAGCCACATAAGTCACCCCGTCCTCGATTTCCCTGGTTGGCTAATTTCGAAAATGTACAGGTTTGCTATGTATCCCCAAATTTCAGCTGAGTAGGGGCCCAAAATCCACAGCTAGGCACAATGTAAAAAAAAGGTCAGTTTTGAGTGGAAATGTGTGATGTATCCACATTTCTTATCACATGCACTAGGTCTACCCACACAACCGATGTACCATTTGTATCAGAAATTCTTGGGAAAATGTTGGTTGGGTGGGAGTTTGTGGCTTCCTGCAGTTTCTAAAACATTGCATCAGAGAAATGTGAGGAAAATGGGTGCTTTTGACAAAGTTTGATGTTTATATGGTATTCTGGGTAACAGAACCTGGTGAGAGCCACACAAGCCACCCCATCCAGGATTTCCCTGGGTATCTAGTTTACAAAAATGTACAGCTTTTCTAGTTTTCCCTAGGTGCCGACTAAGCTGGGGCCCAAAATCCACAGCTAGGCTCATTGCACAAAAAGCTCAGTTTTTAGAAGAAAAATGTGATGTGTGCACCTTGTGTTTCAGGATGTTTCCTGGTGCGCATACTTGGCCTACCCACTAAGTATGGGCAAATTTTGCGGATCTGTGGTCCGCGAATTCTCGTGAAATCACGATTTTCCCACGAAATCGCTGATTTTTTTGCGATTTGCACTGTTGTACTTTCTACTGGCTAATCCAGTGAGTGCTACCTCGTTAGGTAAATGTATAGTGATTTTCCTACACTGAAGCTGCGTAATGGGCCATATGATTTGTCTCCACTGACCATGTGTGCCTGTAACTTTGCCACTGCGCCAAAAGGCGCTGAGGTCCCTTGAGTGAGCTGTCCATCATAGTTGGGAAAGGGCGCGAAGGCTAGTGTGTGGTGCGCGGCTTCTATGCGTGTTAACATGCCTCTTGTGTATAAAGGGTCAGAGAGCGAGCAGGGCAACAGGTGAGGAGAAAGCAGCCTTCTGGTCACAGGAACTACACTGGGATTGCGCTCGAGAAACTCATGGATTCAAAGGCCTCCCTCGAGTATTACAGCTAATTTTCGACTGCAGATATGGGGTTAAAGAACACTTGCCCAGCCTCGACCGTGCTCACTAATGTTTTGGGCTGATTAAAACATTACTGAATTTGAGCTTCAACTCGGGCAACTGCTTTATTTATATCTGTAAGTGCTTCCTGTTGAGGTTTAATTTTTGGCCCAAAGGGAGCACTTACAGAGTTAAGGTGCCCGAGTTGAAGCTAACTTTGTAACCATTTTAGAATGGCGCCGGCAAGCTGCCAGAGTTGAAGTTGCAACTTGCAAGTTGCAACTTCAACTCTGGCAGCTTGCCGGCGCCATTCTAAATTGGTTAAAATGTTAGCTTCAACTCGAGAACCTGCCTTAACTGTAAGAGCTTTCTTTGGCCCAAAAAAAAATCCACCCGTGAGCGGATTTGCGGATTTTACGGCAATTTCGCGAGATTCGCGAATTGCAAAATTGCCGAAAATCCAAACAAATTCCTCGAGCGGAACGGATTTTTGGCCCAGAGTTACTATCCACACAAGTGAGTTGCCATTATTAACAGGAGACTTGGATAATGTTCAGTGGGTAGAAGTTTGTGGCTTCCCACAGATTCCAGAACTTTCCATCACAGATATTTGAAGAAAATGTGTTCTTGACAAAGTTTGAGGTTTGCATGGGATTATTGGCCCTGGTTGGAGCCACTTAAGTCACCTATCCTTGATGCCCCTGGGTGTCTATTTTTGAAAAAATGTACAGGTGTGATAGGTCGCTTGGGTGCTGACTGAGCTAGGGCCCACATTCCAAAGCTAGGCACATTGCAAAGATAGGTGCAGTTTTCACTGTAAAAATGTGATGGGTCCACATTGAGTTGTGGGCCATTTCCAGTTGGAGGAACTAGGCCTATCCACACAAGTGAGGTACCACTTCTATTCATCACATAAATGTGAGGAAAATGTTTTTTTGACAGAGTTTGAGGTTTGTAAACAATTTTGGGTAAAAGAAACTACTGGGAACTGCACAAGTCACCCCATCCTGAACACCTTTGGTTGTCTAGTTTGAATAAATGTACAGGTTTGCAAGGTTTTGTAGGTGCTGGCTGAGCTAGGGCTCAAAATTCACAGCTAAGAACATTCCAAAGAAAGGCTCAGATTCCAATTGAAAAATTTGATGTGCCCTTGATGCGGTTTGGGCCTTTTCTGTCATGGGCACTAGGCCTACCCACACATGTGAGGTACCACTTGCATCAGGAGACATGGGGGAATGCTGGGCAAGTGGATGTTTGTGGCTCCTCATAGAATCCAGAGTTTTCCATTACAGAAATGTGATGAATATAAATTGTTTTTTACAAAGCTTGATGTTTACACTGGATTCTGGATCACAGAACTTGATTAGAGCCACACAAGTCACTGCATCCTGGATTTCTCTGGGTGTCTAGGGTCTATAAATGTAAAGGTTTGATAAGTTTCCCTAGGTGACAGTAGAGCTAGGGCCCAACATCCACAGCTAGGCACATTGCCAAAAAAGGGTCCGTTTTTATTGGAAAAATGGAATGTATCCACAATGCCTTTTGGGGCGTTTCCTGTTGTTGGCCTACCCACAAAAGTAAGGTATCATTTTATTGGAAGACTTGAGTCAATACTGGGAGGCTATAAATGTGTGGCTCCCCACAGACTCTGGAACTTTCCATCACAGAAATATGAGGAAAATTTGATTTTTTCACATGGTTTGAGGTTTGCAAGGGATTCTGGATAACAGAACCTGGTGAGAGCCACACAGGTCACCCCATCCTGAATTCATTCCCCTGGGTGTTTATTTTTCAACAATGTACAGGTTTGCTATTTTTTCACCCTTTAAATTTTACCACAAAAATTGCTGTACACCCTGTACTGAGTGAAAAACAATTGCAAGGTGCAGCTTAGTTAGTGGCTCTGGGTACCTCGGGTTCTTGGTGAACCTACAAGTCCTATATATCCCTACACCTAGAAGGGATCATTAGATGTAACAGTATATTGCTTTCAAAAAGTGTCCATACTTAGACGAAGTTACAGGTGAAAATGTAGGCACAAATGGCAGTTTTTTTCAACTCAATTTAAATATTGTGTTGTTGTGTTCTATAGGAAAAACTTGAAGGATGTACAGAAATGACCTCTTACTAAATTCATATTTTTGTCTACTTTTCATAAATGTATAGCTTTCTGGGATCCATTATTGGGTTCACACCTATTTTTACCCCTAACTGAAAGGAGGTTAAAAGCATATTGAATAGGGAAACAAAAGTTATGTCCCAGTAAAATGCCAAAACTGTGGAGTACAATTTACTTTTTCTGACAAAAGTCTGTCTGTTCCTGGAAGATGGGAAGAGGGTGATTTTAGCACAGCAAATCCTTAATTGATATCATTTACAACAACAACAAAAAACTGGTGCTTTCTTCTGCAGCATATTTTCTGGATTTTTCCCCCCAAAAAAACCAAATGTTGGGGAATCCACACACCCTGAGTACCTTTAGAATCCTCAGGATGTTGAAAGAAACGGCAGCACATTTGGCATATACACCTTATGGGACATATTACCAAGCAATAGCGATAATTATCGCTATTGCTTGGTTAGCGTGAAAAAATTATCGCCGAGCTGCGGCGATTTTTATCGCAGATAAACCTTGGTATTACCAATCTTTATCGCAAATGCGATAAAAATCGGCCGCAATGCATGAATATCGCTGCAAAGTCAGCGATATTCATGCATTAGCGAGCTAATGCTCTTAGCCATGTTATCCACCTCCCATTGGATAACATGGCTAAGAACTGCTCAGGGAGAAAATTACAAAAAACAATTTGATGGACAGAATGTAGATCAATGTCTTACATTCACCCCAGTACAATGATCTGGGCCTAAATCCATCGTTTTTTGCACTCCACACCACCCTGGGTTAGATAATGGCTTTATGCAAATCAGCTCTGACCCTGTGCCCCATGGGAACAGTCCAGTCCGAACTACACAGCCATATCTTTCCCAGACCGGAATCAAGCATCCGAGGACCGGACCGGTTTCGAGGTAACACCTCTCATCAGCCCGGCTAGCTTGCCTCCAGTGGTGTGGAGGCTCTGGGACCCACGTCTGAGCTACCCCAGTACACTCAGGGAGAAAATTACAAAAAACTATTTGATGGACAGAATGTAGATCAATGTCTTAGATTCACCCCAGTACAATGATCTGGGCCTAAATACATCGTTTTTTGCACGCCACACCACCCTGGGTTAGATAATGGCTTTATGCAAATCAGCTCTGACCCTGTGTCCCATGGGAGCAGTCCAGTCCGAACTACACAGCCATATCTTTCCCAGACCGGAATCAAGCATCCGAGGACCGGACCGGTTTCGAGGTAACACCTCTCATGAGCCCGGCTAGCTTGACTCCAGTGGTGTGGAGGCTCTGGGACCCACGTCTGAGCTACCCCAGTACACTCAGGGAGAAAATTACAAAAAACAATTTGATGGACAGAATGTAGATCAATGTCTTACATTCACCCCAGTACAATGATCTGGGCCTAAATCCATCGTTTTTTGCACTCCACACCACCCGGGGTTAGATAATGGCTTTATGCAAATCAGCTCTGACCCTGTGTCCCATGGGAGCAGTCCAGTCCGAACTACACAGCCATATCTTTCCCAGACCGGAATCAAGCATCCGAGGACCGGACCGGTTTCGAGGTAACACCTCTCATGAGCCCGGCTAGCTTGACTCCAGTGGTGTGGAGGCTCTGAAACCCACGTCTGAGCTACCCCAGTACACTCAGGGAGAAAATTACAAAAAACAATTTGAATGACAGAATGTAGATCAATGTCTTACATTCACCCCAGTACAATGATCTGGGCCTAAGTCCATCGTTTTTTGCACTCCACACCACCCTGGGTTAGATAATGGCTTTATGCAAATCAGCTCTGACCCTGTGCCCCGTGGGAACAGTCCAGTCCGAACTACACAGCCATATCTTTCCCAGACCGGAATCAAGCATCCGAGGACCGGACCGGTTTCGAGGTAACACCTCTCATCTGCCCGGCTAGCTTGACTCCAGTGGTGTGGAGGCTCTGGGACCCACGTATGAGCTACCCCAGTACACTCAGGGAGAAAATTACAAAAAACAATTTGATGGACAGAATGTAGATAAATGTCTTAGATTCACCCCAGTACAATGATCTGGGCCTAAATCCATCGTTTTTTGCACTCCACACCACCCTGGGTTAGATAATGGCTTTATGCAAATCAGCTCTGACCCTGTGTCCCATGGGAGCAATCCAGTCCGAACTACACAGCCATATCTTTCCCAGACCGGAATCAAGCATCCGAGGACCGGACCGGTTTCGAGGTAACACCTCTCATGAGCCTGGCTAGCTTGACTCCAGTGGTGTGGAGGCTCTGGGACCCACGTCTGAGCTACCCCAGTACACTCAGGGAGAAAATTACAAAAAACAATTTGATGGACAGAATGTAGATCAATGTCTTACATTCACCCCAGTACAATGATCTGGGCCTAAATCCATCGTTTTTTGCACTCCACACCACCCTGGGTTAGATAATGGCTTTATGCAAATCAGCTCTGACCCTGTGCCCCATGGGAACAGTCCAGTCCGAACTACACAGCCATATCTTTCCCAGACCGGAATCAAGCATCCGAGGACCGGACCGGTTTCGAGGTAACACCTCTCATCAGCCCGGCTAGCTTGACTCCAGTGGTGTGGAGGCTCTGGGACCCACGTCTGAGCTACCCCAGTACACTCAGGGAGAAAATTACAAAAAACAATTTGATGGACAGAATGTAGATCAATGTCTTACATTCACCCCAGTACAATGATCTGGGCCTAAATCCATCGTTTTTTGCACTCCACACCACCCTGGGTTAGATAATGGCTTTATGCAAATCAGCTCTGACCCTGTGCCCCATGGGAACAGTCCAGTCCGAACTACACAGCCATATCTTTCCCAGACCGGAATCAAGCATCGGAGGACCGGCCCGGTTTCGAGGTAACACCTCTCATCAGCCCGGCTAGCTTGACTACAGTGGTGTGGAGGCTCTGGGACCCACGTCTGAGCTACCCCAGTACACTCAGGGAGAAAATTACAAAAAACAATTTGATGGACAGAATGTAGATCAATGTCTTACATTCACCCCAGTACAATGATCTGGGCCTAAATCCATCGTTTTTTGCACTCCACACCACCCTGGGTTAGATAATGGCTTTATGCAAATCAGCTCTGACCCTGTGCCCCATGGGAACAGTCCAGTCCGAACTACACAGCCATATCTTTCCCAGACCGGAATCAAGCATCCGAGGACCGGACCGGTTTCGAGGTAACACCTCTCATCTGCCCGGCTAGCTTGACTCCAGTGGTGTGGAGGCTCTGGGACCCACGTCTGAGCTACCCCAGTACACTCAGGGAGAAAATTACAAAAAACAGTTTGATGGACAGAATGTAGATCAATGTCTTACATTCACCCCAGTGCAATGATCTGGGCCTAAATCCATCGTTTTTTGCACTCCACACCACCCTGGGTTAGATAATGGCTTTATGCAAATCAGCTCTGACCCTGTGCCCCATGGGAACAGTCCAGTCCGAACTACACAGCCATATCTTTCCCAGACCGGAATCAAGCATCCGAGGACCGGACCGGTTTCGAGGTAACACCTCTCATCAGCCCGGCTAGCTTGACTCCAGTGGTGTGGAGGCTCTGGGACCCACGTCTGAGCTACCCCAGTACACTCAGGGAGAAAATTACAAAAAACAATTTGATGGACAGAATGTAGATCAATGTCTTACATTCACCCCAGTACAATGATCTGGGCCTAAATCCATCGTTTTTTGCACTCCACACCACCCTGGGTTAGATAATGGCTTTAGGCAAATCAGCTCTGACCCTGTGCCCCATGGGAACAGTCCAGTCGGAACTACACAGCCATATCTTTCCCAGACCGGAATCAAGCATCCGAGGACCGGACCGGTTTCGAGGTAACACCCCTCATCAGCCCGGCTAGCTTGACTCCAGTGGGGAAGGACATGGCTTTTGTAGTTCGGACTGGACTGTTCCTATGGGGCACAGGTTCAGAGCTGATTTGCATATCGCCATTGTCTAACCCAGGGTGGTGTGGAGTGCAAAAAAACGATGGATTTGGGCCCAGATCTTTGGACTGGGGTGAATGTGTGACATTGATCCACATTCGGTCCATCACCTGTTTTGTTTGCAAATACCGCCATAAGTGCGCTGGGGATGCTCAGACGTGGGTCCCAGGCACTCCACACCACTGGAGTCAAGCTAGCCGGGCTGATGAGAGGTGTTACCTCGAAACCGGTCCAGTCCTCGGATGCTTGATTCTGTTCTGGGAAGGACATGGCTTTTGTAGTTCGGACTGGACTGTTCCCATGGGGCACAGGGTCAGAGCTGATTTGCATATCGCCATTGTCTAACCCAGGGTGGTGTGGAGTGCAAAAAAACGATGGATTTGGGCCCAGATCTTTGGACTGGGGTGAATGTGTGACATTGATCCACATTCGGTCCATCACTTGTTTTGTTTGCAAATACCGCCATAAGTGCGCTGGGGATGCTCAGACGTGGGTCCCAGGCACTCCACACCACTGGAGTCAAGCTAGCCGGGCTGATGAGAGGTGTTACCTCGAAACCGGTCCGGTCCTCGGATGCTTGATTCCGTTCTGGGAAGGACATGGCTTTTGTAGTTCGGACTGGACTGTTCCCATGGGGCACAGGGTCAGAGCTGATTTGCATATCGCCATTGTCTAACCCAGGGTGGTGTGGAGTGCAAAAAAACGATGGATTTGGGCCCAGATCTTTGGACTGGGGTGAATGTGTGACATTGATCCACATTCGGTCCATCACTTGTTTTGTTTGCAAATACCGCCATAAGTGCGCTGGGGATGCTCAGACGTGGGTCCCAGGCACTCCACACCACTGGAGTCAAGCTAGCCGGGCTGATGAGAGGTGTTACCTCGAAACCGGTCCGGTCCTCGGATGCTTGATTCCGTTCTGGGAAGGACATGGCTTTTGTAGTTTGGACTGGACTGTTCCCATGGGGCACAGGGTCAGAGCTGATTTGCATATCGCCATTGTCTAACCCAGGGTGGTGTGGAGTGCAAAAAAACGATGGATTTGGGCCCAGATCTTTGGACTGGGGTGAATGTGTGACATTGATCCACATTCGGTCCATCACCTGTTTTGTTTGCAAATACCGCCATAAATAAGTGCGCTGGGGATGCTCAGACGTGGGTCCCAGGCACTCCACACCACTGGAGTCAAGCTAGCCGGGCTGATGAGAGGTGTTACCTCGAAACCGGTCCGGTCCTCGGATGCTTGATTCCGTTCTGGGAAGGACATGGCTTTTGTAGTTCGGACTGGACTGTTCCCATGGGGCACAGGGTCAGAGCTGATTTGCATATCGCCATTGTCTAACCCAGGGTTGTGTGGAGTGCAAAAAAACGATGGATTTGGGCCCAGATCTTTGGACTGGGGTGAATGTGTGACATTGATCCACATTCGGTCCATCACCTGTTTTGTTTGCTAAGAACTGCTCAGGGCAGGTGTTAGTTTTTGGAGATATTCGCGCTTAGCCCGAATATCTCCAAAAGTTGGTAATAGGAGATAGCGATGTTAGCGACTGTTTCCAGTCGCTATCATCTTGGCACGCCCACTTTGCACGTCATTAGTGATAATTATCACTGACATGCAAAGTGGGGCCCAAGATGGTCGCTATCTCCTACTAGCTGTCGCTAACTGGTGTTAGCGACAGCTAGGTAATAGGGAGATAATTTTATCTCCGCTTTCTTGGCTTTTAAAGCCCAAAGAGATAAACCCCCATGATAATATGCCCCTATGTGGCTTATATTAGCCCCAAAAACATACTTAGTGGGCGGACTGCCTAGCAGTGGAAGGGTTAAATGTCCTCTGGATGCCTTCCAGCTGGATTATTCGTGTTGGAGCTAATGCATCTAGAGCTCTTTTAATCTGTTCCTTTCAGGGAGTACACTCATAACTTCTTAAAGCAAATCAAAGTCCTTAGGACTGTAGTTCCAACTGTGCAGCAGTTGCAGTCATTCAGAGTGCAGTCCTTTGGGAGACAGGCAACGGTTCAAGCAGGGTATTTGTTCTTCTTGTAGTTCCAGGCTGGGATCTGAGTTGCTGGGAAATGCTCCTCTTTATTCACAGATCCAGGGTGACAAGCAGGGGGGCACCCCTGACCAATGGGATGCAGGGCGCCAGCCTCAGATAAGACCACTTCCTCCAAAGTATGACATATTTTTGACCAAGAAAGCACTATTCTTTCGAAATCCAAGATGGAGAAACTCTCTCCTGGGGGTTAAGATCTGGCTAAGCCTTCCCAATTGTGTGGCTAAGTTTCCCTAACACTCCCCATCCAGCACCTCTGCGAATCTGAATTCAGGGGCTCCTTTCTGGCCAGGGGTGAAGGATGTGAGGGTGAGCCTGTGCTGCCCTACACTGTCATTCCCTTTTGTAAGACCAGTTTGGCTACTCCACCCTCATCCAGCCTTTTGCTCTGCAGCCGCAGTTCTCCACCCACAGGCTATCCTTTGTCCACAGTCAGGACATTTCACACCTCATCAAAGCAGCTTGGCTCAGCCTGGCAGAGGTTGTTCAATCAGAGAAGGGCTGCTGGAAGACTGTTTTTTGACTCATCAGAAAAGCTAATTCTATCACTTCTTTTCTGTGATAGTTAAAATAACTCGAACAGTGTCAAGTTTTTGGATTTATTCTAACTATAATTCTGATTCTGATACGACCACAGGGTCGTATCAGCAAGGTTATCGCCGTTTTCAATAGAACATCGCTGAAAAACCAGCAATGTTCCATGGAAAACATCGTTATCGCTGGAATAATTATCACCATTGCGCTATGCATTGATAATACAGCGCTAGTATGGCAATACTTATCAGCGATAGCCTGAGATAAACATTTTCGCACTGAGGGCGGCCAGCGGTAATTATGCTTGGTAATATGCCCCGTAGATGGTAATATGTGCTTGCTGCAGATAATTTTTGTGGCATAATATACCAGCCCCCCCCCTGACAATGAAACAGGCCCAAACACCCAAACACCCTGCCCACATACCGACATTTCAGACCAGCTCCCTGGCACTGCAAAATTGTTCTATAGGTCACTACAACCTTACAGATAGAAAGTTCTCGCTGGGCCAGTACTTGTATGCATATGTGTTGAATTACTTCACTTCAATTGCATTCCTAAAAAGATCATGAGACAATGCATTTCAAAGTGCTGTCTCCCATTGTTTCCAGAAGACTATAAGCAAACTATCTGGCACATCCCTTTCTCTTCTTTTCATCTTGTCCTGAATCAGATAAACAACCCTTCCTAGTGTCTTCTCCTCTAAAAACAGTAGGGAGTGCACTATTGGGATCTAATACTAAATAATTTAACAGCATCGACCTTCCAGATGAGCTGCACAGTCCCAACACGTTTCCTGTATTTTTTCCACAAAAACTGCTTAGTGTTCTTGGCTGCAAATACTTTTTAACTCAATGAAGCGCTCAGCAGTCTTAAGAATGCATTTTCTAAACTCTGTATTGGCAGAGAGGCCTTTCTTCTGCAAACACTAATGTGATTAAACAGTTCATAATGTTTCTTATGTGCTGAGTAAAGGACATAAACTGAAAAACATAAATCATCATCCATCTTTTGCAGTTAAAAAAAATCCAGGCACAGGTCCAGGTACTTGTGCACTTTTGTTTTATTTCATGAGTTGGAGAGTTTTATTTTTGTATCGTAAGCACCAAACAACTATTGGGTGCTGTTCCTTTGAGAAAATACATATTTTGAAACATATATTACGTTCGTGGACAGAAGAAACAAATGACTTGTTGTTTCTCCATTAGAGCTTGTGCTAAAGCCGATTTACAGCTGTAGCACAAGCTCCTATAGGGAAATGAGAGTATGCATACGCACCATGGGCCTCATTTATGAGGCCTTGCGTCAGTTTTGCGCTTCCGATGCGTCACTTTTTGAGACGCATCGGGGGAGTAAAACATGCCTCCTGTTGCGCACTATTTACAAAGTGACGCATCTAAGCAGATGCGTCACTTTGTAAACCCTTGCGCTACATTATACCTGCGTCAGGTATAATGTATGTAGGGGGGGCGTTCCCCCGCAAACAGCCTCGTAGAAGTGACGCAGTGAAATCTATGAGATTTCACTGCGTCACTTCTAGGACGTCGTTGCATCAAAATCTTGCGCCTGCCTCACAGCAGGCGCAAGACTGACGCAGGAAGGACACATTGCTGGAGTTGCGTCACTTTTGTGACACACTCCAGCAATGCGTCACTTTTGCGCTTACAGATACGTCAGAAATACTGACGTATCTGTAACTCCTTGCGACATGATGCGTCATACATTAAATATGACGCATCAGGTATGTCGCAAGGAGTGCGCACTGAGAAGTGACGCATCGCTGCTTTCACGCAGCGATGCGTAATTTCTTATAAATGAGGCCCCTTGTGTGGTGCCTGTGCAAATCTCTGCTTAATTTGGCATGCAGCTCATTGTGTCTGCTTTACGGTGCAAGGATTTACCCTCCATACCCCCAACCGGAGCCTGAGGATACATGGAGGCCCTACTAGGTGCCCCCAAAGTCACTTTCCGACAGGCTTTTCATGTCGGAATGCCCAACATGAAAATCCTGTAAGAAACCGACATCATAATCCCCACCACGTAAACGCCGTACCTAGGGGATTTTAAGCAGCCTTTAACGAGCCAACAGGCTTCTTGAGCAAATGAAGCTGTTTGTCTGACTGGCTGGTTTCAAATCTGACAGCCTTTATCATAATAAGGCTGTGGGATTTGAAACATACTACGTGAGTCGGAAAGCATGTCGGACGCTACCAAACTCAAATCGTAATAGGACCCTTCATGTCAGCATTTTCATAAATTGGGTTGGCGGAATCATTCTAATTATTTAATACTAGTTGGCAAAAACTATATTTGCCATCTGCTCGGGTAATTTCCTTCCCCTCAAGTATGGGTCTGAGCTGAAGGTGAGGGTGGTTGATCACAAGAAAAGGCAAACAATACCAAACAGCATAGGGACAATATGGTATTAGGAACAGTCTTCCTAATCTCACCCAACAAATATAGAAAAACATACCAATTCTTCATCTAGTTGAAAATATGGAGGGGACAGTGCATTTACACATGTTATTCTGCATTTTCCCGCAGGGCATGACTTGTCTATGACTGGTTGTGACCTTCTCACCATTAAATACTTTATCAGGTGCAGAAGGGATGCATGTACTAGTTACAGATAGGCTCAATGGCACAAAGGTGCTTTTGGGCTAAATATATGTTTATAACATTACTCCTGCCAAAGCTTTCTATCATCTTGTTGAAGTGGGCCCACATACCATGGATAATTAGCAGTGACTTTAATTAGCACGCACTTACACAGCTTATGCTTGATTTAGGAATATACCCTCTGCTGCTTCCTAACTTTGCCTTTATGTGTTCTGTATTATGCTTTGGGATGTAGAACGGCATACTCAAAAAAGCATTTACAATGCAACGGTTTCGCCTTTGCAAAGGTTAGAGCTATTGGCATTGTAAATGACAAAAATTGTATTTATGTGTTGGATTTGAAAACAGATAAATAAATGGCATTGTCATTTACATTGCTAACAGCGTAATCTCTCGCAAATGTAAGACCTATTGTACCCTACTGGACGAGCTCAGCAGACAGCAATTACTACCACACACACACACACACAGAGCCAGCCACACACACACACACACACCCAGAGCCAGCCACACACCCACACACCCGGAGCCACACACACCCACACACCCAGAGCCACACACACCCACACACCCAGAGCCACACACACCCACACACCCAGAGCCACACACACACACCCAGAGCCACACACACACCAACACACCCAGAGCCACACACACCCACACACCCAGAGCCACACACACCCACACACTCAGAGCCACACACACCCACACACCCAGAGCCACACACACCCAGAGCCACACACACCCACACACCCAGAGCCACACACACCCACACACCCAGAGCCACACACACCTAGGATGCAATGACAGAAACAGCAACATACAAGTCGGGTGGCACACTATGTTAAGGCAGATTTTTATCGCATATGTTTTTAAGCCACGCCCTTAATTACACTGGCCAAGCCCCTTGTAGAGGCCCTCCAGTTTTTCGTCCCAGTTAAAGCCCTGCTGCTCCCTACGTGTTCCTCCATACACGGCAAACCCTCCGCATGGCCGTTATATTCTGTACTTTCAAGCTTGTGACTAATAGATTACTGGGCATGTTTACATTAAGGAAGTGGTCGGTAAAGTTGTATTTCTGTGTCGGGCCCTCACAAATGATGAAACAGTATGTTTTGTTTATTGTGTAAGCAACGAGATAAATATTCCCGTTCTAGAGCACACCCCGAGCACCAACGGTCATGCATATGAGCCCTCACCGGCCTCCAGCCCCATACGGCTGGACTGAGAAAGGGGGTGTCTTCCACTTCCATTGAAGCCCAATCTGCGCAGAACAAAACCCTCTGCCGAGATCGGACCTTAAGTAAATAAACATAAAACGTTGGTGTTCAGCAGGAGGAAGACAAAGTCCTGGATCGGTATCCAGTATTGTAAACTATTAAAACATTTTCCGGCCCCATCCCCCGATGAGCCAGGAACCAGCAAAGTTCCTGTGTGATGCACTCGGTGCTGCAGAGTTGACATGTATCCATCCCCCGCACCCGCCAAAAAGAATAAACCAGGATGGAAATCGTGTCCCAGAGCACCGATCACGCCTCCATTTATCGGCTAACCCCAGCCGGATCTAATTCTCCCTGTAGCCTGCATCTGCTTCCAGCTCTCCATACCATCAGCCTCCTCCCCCGTTACTCTCCCTCCAGCCCCGGTATCACTCAAACCCCCTACACCGCTCTCCGTTCACTCCTCGCCATCCTTGCCTTCATCGCGACCGCCCTCCCTTTCTCTCGATATCCCCTCCACCCTGCCTGTCCACTGCGTCACCCCCACCAAGAGCCCCAAGTTGTCTCCAACCCCCCCCTGGGCTCTGACAGCCGAGTCTGTACCTGAGCAGCTGGGCAGGGCCTTCCTCTGCAGCAGCCTCTTCCTCTGATGAGCTCCCGCGTCACCCTCCTCTTCCTCTCAGTCACCAGCCTCGTCAGCTGATCACCCTCCCTCCTCCTCCGCTCATGCCTGCTCCGCCGCCTCCTTCATTTCTGTTTATCCATTATCTCCGCTGACCCCACCGGAGGTCCCCCTTCAGCTGAGCAGCCGAGGCCCCGCCCCTCAGCAGACCACCCTTCGCTCGTCCTTCGACCTCTGTACGACATCATCAGCTTTGAGATGAGGAAAATAGCTTTCTACAGCATTGAACACAGACAGTGGGCGGGAGGGAGGAAGGAGGCACGGACAGTGGGCGGGCGGGAGGGAGAACTTTAAGAAGGCACATACAGCAACGGAACGGCGAGAGGGAGGGTGTGGGGGGGCGGGACTCATCAAACACAGACGGCAGGCGGGAGGAAGGAGGCACGGACAGTGGGCGGGAGGGAGAACTTCAAGAAGGCACGGACAACAACGGGACGGCGAGAGGGAGGGTCTGGGGGGCGGGACTCATCAAACACAGACGGCAGGCGGGAGGGAGGAGGCACGGACAGTGGGCGGGCGGGAGGGAGAACTTCGAGAAGGCACGGACAACAACGGGACGGCGAGAGAGAGGGTGTGGGGGGCGGGACTCATTGAGCACAGACAGTGGGCGGGCGGGAGGGAGAACTTTAAGAAGGCACATACAGCAACGGAACGGCGAGAGGGAGGGTGTGGGGGGGCGGGACTCATCAAACACAGACGGCAGGCGGGAGGAAGGAGGCACGGACAGTGGGCGGGAGGGAGAACTTCAAGAAGGCACGGACAACAACGGGACGGCGAGAGGGAGGGTCTGGGGGGCGGGACTCATCAAACACAGACGGCAGGCGGGAGGGAGGAGGCACAGACAGTGGGCAGGCGGGAGGGACGAACTTCGAGAAGGCATGGACAACGGGATGGCGAGAGGGAGGGTGTTGGGGGCGGGACTTAAAAAAAGACACGGAAACACCCCCGAATCGCGTTTTCACGGGGAAAGGGTGATTGACAGCCAATCTCTTCCAATGGCTGGCCTCCATTTATGGAGCTAGCCAATGGAAGACAGAGGCGGGATGAAGCCCCATACTGTAGGATCATAAGATTTTGCCCTGGGCGGAGCACCAGGGCGAAACCTAAAATACCTCTGGTATATAATGTCAGTTGTCCATGCCTCCTCCTGCAGCCCTTCGGACACATACATTCAATATGCAGTGTGTCTTTGATTGAACTTGCCTATGTTTGTGTTCTTGTTAAAACTGTTGACATAAGCTTTGGCATTTGAATTATGTTAGATGTTCATGCTGGATCTCTTATGGCCTGTGGTACAGAGCCATGCTCATCTTTATTCAGTACATTGTGTCCTGGACACTACAATTAATGAATTATATTTTAAGACCCAGTTTTCTGTCTGTATTTATTTTTAAATGTGGAAAAATGCAGAAAGTTGGGCTTCTTGTGGGTGATTCTCCATGCCGTCTTTCATGAATTCCAGGCCAACAGCTGAGCAGATAAACAGCTTAGAGAGTTAAAATACAGAATGATATTTCTTTAAATGTAGTAATATTTTAAGATATATTTGTAGTATAATTCTAATACTTACCTGTGGGTGTAGCATATTGTTATTTTTAGCTGCTTGATTTGCAAAAACATGACATGCATCAGAGTGTGAATGCATGTTTATCAGTTAATTAAATGTTGAATGATTACATTTCACAACTCAATTTATTCTCAAAATACAACATAAAAATTGATAAATACTAATAAAATGACCCCAAAACAAAAAAGAAAAATACAATTAATGGATGAATGCAAATGGAAATGTAAAAAATACATGAACACCGTACTTATATAATACCTGTACCTGCATGTTTGATATCTTGTTGAAAATTTCTGTAGTTCACCTGTGGTCTATTTCATGACGTACGTCTTACTTACTGCATCAAACCCGATGACAATCACTAAAAAAAACTCTCCTCTGGTTTCTGTCAATAATTCACAATCAATATGAACTTAAAATATAGGCAAATACCAGTAGTAATTGAAAATGTACTAAGCAATGTGATTGGTCCAGCCACTCTCACGTTCCATAGAAGGCTTTCGTTATTATCAAAATTGAAACGAACAGATTATTTACTCCTGCCCCCTTAAAAGGGATGAAGAATATGAATTATAGGCTTCCTTGCTCTCCTAAAGCAGAACATACTTAATATAAAAGAGTTATTTGGGGGCAAACATCCTACAGCGGGCGCACAGAAACAACCATCAAAGAGATAGCGAGGGGCTGCTACGTACTGATGATTGTGTCTTGTAGCATTTAGTGTCATTATTTTAGTACAAATACATCTTCAGGCCCATTTTGGACCCTATGGTGCATTTTGCACTAGGAAAATAGCACTAAATACTGGATTACGCTTCTCACCCAACTACGCATAATTACGACTAATTTAATTTTGCTGTCATTACGAGTAATTACGCTAAAGATAATTACGGCGGTTATGCCCACTCCTACTTGAAACGAAGCCATGTTCTGGATTAGCTCTACCACACACACATAAAGAATCTAAATGATAACTTAAAGGTTTTTTTCCAGAAAATGCTAATGTATACCTAATAGATTTTTTCACTGTGCTTTTCTCCTTCGGCCCTCGTTTTCTAAAGTAACACCGAAAGAATAGAGACATTCATTGAACGACTGCTTTTAGTTTTTATCATAAATAAAAGATGCCAGTCCCATTAATTGCCCAAGTCTTTAAGGGCAAGCTTCCTTAGAAACCCCTGCAGCAATGCTCTCTGCTCTCGTTTATGGATGCAATTTGTGAATGTCAGCGGCAGAGTAATATCCGTCTGGCGTCTCCAGGGCGCGTGTGAGCCCGGGCACAGAAGCTTCTCTGAACAGAAGAAGCATATTGCTACTGCATGATCCTTTCTGGAAACTCTGGTACAAAACTCCCACTCTGCGGTGGTTTTGGCGAAACCAAAAATAAATATTTAATGCAAACCGAGTCCCCCAGATTAGTACGTCAAAGTTCGAAGGAAGTTGATCTTGAGCAGCTTTTTAAAATGTATAGATGTATATTTTTGCATCTAGCACATAAAATAATGTTTTCCGCTTTTACTAATTAATTTGCATTGAACGAGCACCCTGCTAGAAAATCGCTTCAATTAGGCTGCTGATGCTAACAGTTTTAACAAATGTATTTACCTGTTCAAAAACACCAATGATGTGAGATTTATCAATAATAAAACTACAAGTTTGCCTGAACTCACTCTTTTTTTTCCTGTCACAAAGTATTTATTCAAATAAAAAACAAAATATAACTCCAAAACATTATCAAAGAACACATGTCCCAACAGAGAATTTACACTGTATCCATTGTGATGTAAACGTTAATAAAATAGTTAAGAAAATATGTATTTTCTCAAGTGGTCATTAATATAGTTTGTAATGTTATCTGTCACATGACAACTGAACTCAATCTTAAGCATTAACTTGCTGGAGCTTTTTTGGGGTATGCTGTCTGATTGTAAAATGAACAATGCTATTGCACCATGAGCTACCGGGATTGCACTCCAAAAGAACTAATTGATATCAGTTAAGCATGGGCGCAAAATCCGTTCCGCTCGCGGATTTTGCGGATTTTCTGCAAATTCGCGATCCGCGAATTCCCGCGAATTTGCCAAAAATCTGCGAATCCGCGAGCGGAACGGATCCGGTGGGCAAAAGTTCAAGCTTCAAGCTTGTAACTATTTTAGAACGGCGCCGGCAAGCTGCCAGCACCATTCTAAAATAGTTACTAAGTTAGCTTCAATAGGAAGCACTAATAGATAAAATGCAGGTACTCGAGCACCTGCTTTATTTTATCTATTAGTACTTCCTGATGAAGCTAACTTAGTAACTATTTTAGAATGGCGCTGGCAGCTTGCTGGTGCCATTCTAAAATAAAACAGGAGTGGGGCAGAGGGCAGAAGGTCACAGAGTGGGGCAGAGGGCAGAAGGGCACAGCAATGAGTGGGGCAGAGGGCAGAAGGACACAACAACGAGTGGGGCAGAGGGCAGAAGGGCACAACAACGAGTGGGGCAGGGGGCAGAATGGCACAAAAACGAGTGGGGCAGAGGGCAGAAGGGCACAAAAAACGAGAGGGTGGCAGTAATGAACCAGAGAGTGCATTGCGGTCTCGCACAAAAAAAACCCCAGCGAACACGCAAAGCGCCCCGCGAACACGCCAAGCGCCCCGCAAACACTTAAAAATGAAAAAATCCGCAAATTCACACAACTTCGCGAATTTTGCGGATCGCGAATTCGCAAATCCGCAAATTCACGGATCGCAAATTCGCAAAATTCGCCCATGCTTAATATCAGTTCTGCTCTTTCTTTGTGCCAATTTTCGCAACAAAACACCTCCACCATGCAATGTTGCAACAATATTTGCATCAACCGACCAGTGTAATAATACGACAGTGCAAATTGATGTGTATTCATTATTTATTTATACGTTTTATAGAGTGCTGGCTAGACCCGAAGGTATCAGAACGCTTTACATATAAAGCAATATTGTTTGATTGTAGTGCATACAAGTATACAGACAAAGAATGATCGTTAGGCAGCCAAGGTAGTTACACTATGTGGACATCAGAACAATATAAGTTAATGGCGTAATTGACATAGTAGACATCTGAAACAATCAACTGACCACTGCAACGCCACAATGAGGAAGAGATGTGACTTGTGGTCAGACATGAGTTTGCAGTTTCACACAGGAAACGTGTTTTTCCCAAAAGGAACTCATGCTCTTTTTAGGAACAATGAATCACATATGGCAGTGCATGGGTGGGGGGATTGAAGCCCTCAAGGGTGACCGATAAATCTTCCAGAGTAATTAGGATAAGTAATCCCTTTGCAAATGCGGTCCCACTTCCTTTAAAGACTCCGTAACTTTTAAATGGTTTGCAACCACAATTGTGATGGCCATCAATTTATATATTGGTATATTCCATTGAGAATTGCACTTAGGGGAGAATGCCCCTTTCTGGTGTAAATCCATTCAGTAGTTCTTGAGAAATGTAAAAATGAACAATATCGATATCTGGTGACCGCGTTGATTTGTGAACCCTCTCGATCACTAGCTTCATTCTGATTGGCTGCCAACACTCCAAACCAGAAAGTGTTGGCAGCCATCTTGTGACATGGTAAAATTGAGTCACAAGAAAAAAAGTGAAAAAAAGATAAAAACAATAAAAGGGGGCAGGGTAGAAACAGCCTGACCCCCTAGGTCTGCCAAGGGGGTCCCACAAGGACCCACAGGGCTGAAAAAACCCATTATCTTCTATATTTGCCGCCAAATTCGTGCTGGGTGTGCAAATCTGGCCAAAATGTGTTTTTTTTAAAAATGAAGCACGAGCTCTCGCGCTTCGTTTCTTTGAGACCCCGTGTGGGCCAGGTTCCAGGGTCAATCCAAATTTATGTAGCGGGGGCCCGCGGGGAAAGCACAGCCCCAGCGACTGCCACCTCCCGGGGGCTTTGCGTATAATGTGCGGGGGCACGCGGCCCCCGCAGGTCCTGGGACCGCCAACTCCCCGGGAATTCTTGTAAGAAAATGCAAGGCGGGGCTCCAGCCCCTCCATGCTGCCCCAGGACCGCCACCTGCCTGTGGCATTTCCTATTATTGGGTGCGGGGGGCCTTTCGAGCACCCCAAGCCCCAAGGACAGCCACCTCCCCGGAGCTTTTTTCTTTAATGTGTGGGGGCCTCGAGGGCCCCCTCAAGCCCCAGGAACCACCACATCTCTGGGGCTTTAGTCTTTCATGTGCGGGGGAGCCTCACTGGCCCTCCCAAGCTCCAGGGAGCGCCACTTCCCCGGGTCACTGCTGATTAAAATGCAGGGGTCCATTGTGGACCCCGTCCCGGGGACCAACACCTCCCTGGGGCTTTAATCAGTTGGGAGAGGGGCTGGGCGGTGCCCTTCCTGGAGCCCTAGATGGCCCTGGGGACTGCCACCCCCCAGGCCCGGCTCCGGCAATGTCCTGGGGTGTCCCCCCCCCCCCCAGGATATTGCATTTTGCAATGACAGGGCTGGATCATGTACCTTGCCCTGTCATTGCAAACACTGCTTTCCTTCTTGGAAGTGAGAGCAGGAAACCTGTCCTAGTTTCAAAAAAGCAAAGCAGAATTGCTTTTGGACAAAGGGAGCTGCATGTATGCAACTACCCTTGTACAAAAGCAATGCCGGCTCCGACATGTCCCTCTTTACACCACTCTGCAAACTCGCCTCCTGACGCACTGCTGTTGGGGCGATGAGGTCCTCTTGTATCCTGCGGACCTCAGGATGGAAGAGGACTTCATCCCCCAAGTTGCAGTGCACCAGGCGGCACATTTGCAGAGTGGTATAAAAATGGGGCGTGGCCTCAGACAACTCTCAGCAATCCAGCTGTGTGGGGCTTACTGGAGGTAACAGGAGGGCTAAGTGGCTCCCAGGGACCCTCAGGAGATAATGGGACTTCCTCCCCCATCCAAGAGCACAACAGGAGGTGTGTTTGCAGAGTGGTGGGCAAAGGGGGTGTGGCCTGTGTACACCTCTCAGCAATCCCATTGTGTGGGGCTTACTGAGGTAACAGGTAGGCTACTTGGCCCCTAACCACCCCCAGCAGCGAAAGGGACTTCAATCCACATCCAAGAGTGTGCTGGGGAGTGCGTTTGCAGACTGGTGTGCAAAGGGTGTGTGGCCTGCTTTGAGAACTTACCAATGCTGCTGTGTGGGACTTACTGGAGGTAATCGGAGGGCTAGTTGGCCCCCAGCTTTGTCTTTGGGGCCAACTAACCCTCCTGATACTTCCAGTAAGTCCCACACAGTGTGATTGCTAAGAGGTTTTCGCAGGCCATGCCCCCTTTTCTCCAGCACTCTGTAAACGTGCCTCCTGGCACACTATGGGTAGGGGGATGAAGTCCACTTTTCTCCTGAGGGACTTTGGGGGCCAAGAAGCCCTCCTGGTACCTCCTGTAAGTCCTATGCATCAGAATTCCTAAACGGTGGTCAGAGGCCTAGCCCCTTTTCTCCACCTCTTTGCAAATGCAACTACTAGTTAAAGAAACATTTGCACTGTAATATGTTTTGCATTTGCAAGAGTTAGAGCTATTGGTGTTGTAAATGTAAAAGTGTTTTATTAATGTTTCTTGGAGTGAATGGGGATGTAGGTTGTGTCTAGTGGAATTACGTGGCATGTTGTGCAGTGAAATTATATGGATAGAAAGAATGTGGTATTTAGAGTATAGGAATTATGTAGAGTGGGATTATGTGTTATGGGGAGTAATTGTATGGTTTGATAGTCTGTGTTGTGGAGTGGTAACCTCAGGTTTAGTCTTCCTTGTTACCATGGAAGCTAAACTATAAACTTAATGAGACCGAAAAAAAGAAGGAACCTCTGAGGAGCACTTCTGGACCTAGTCAGAGGTATGAGCAGGGCCACTGGAATTATGTGACTGTTTGGCTGCACTGACTTTCGCACGATTATACATTTTCCGCATTTGCCACATAATCCATCATCTGCCGCATAATCTGCTGATTTGAACAAAGAAAACCTTGTTTCTAGTTCAAACGGCTCAAACTTTACCAAAAATGCTAAGAAAAGTGTTACAGCGTGGTGGAAGGCCCTTCCCAAATCTAGAATGGTTACCTGTTACTTATTGCTAACTGTGGGTTTTACATTGGTACTAATGGTGTGGAAACCACTCTTGCTTCTTTCTGCACCTCTCTTGCCCCTTTCTGCATTTCTGTTGCTTCTTTCTGTGGATGTATGATGTTACATTGCATACATTTGCAACGCATGCCTTTACAACACAGTTTTTACATCGCAACATCCTTTACAATGCATACATTTACATCGCATACCACTACAACAATTATTTTCAAAACCACATTTACAATGCATTACATTACATCGCATTATACCGTTACAACGCATACCATTACAACGCATACCATTACATTGCATTTAAGGTAAGTGTTGGATAATGTAGGGGTAAAAATACTATTCTAACTCCATGGGGTGCAACAGTAGGGTACGTGTCAGATAGTGTAGGGCTAAAAATTACTGTTCTAACTCCAGGGGGTGCAAAAGTAGGGTAAGTGTTAAATAGTGTAGGCGTACTATGCGTTGTAATGGTATGCATTGTAATGATGCGCGATGTAATGCCTGCATTGTAGTAACATGCGATGTAGTGTCATGCGTTGTAGTGACATGCAATGTAATGGATGCGTTGTAATGACATGCATTTTAAAGGATGTTGCGGTGTAATGACTGTGTTGTAAATGTAGTGCAATGTAATGGTTGCGTTGTAAAGGTTGTTTTCCCTTTTTGCACCTTTCTTTCTTTTTCTGCACTTCTTTTGCCTCGTACCCCTCTTACCTCTTTCTGACTCTTCTTCCTTCTTTCTGCACCTCTTTTGCCTCTTTCTGGACCCCTGTTACCTCTTTCTGCCCCTCTTTTGCCTGTTTTTGCACCTCGCTTGCCTGTTTCTGCACTTCTCTTGCCTCTTTCTGCACCTCTTTTGCTTCTGTCTACAGTTCTGTTGCCTCTTTCTGTACCTTTCTTGCCTCTTTCTGCACCTCTGTTGCTTATTTCTGCACTCGTCTTGCTTCTTTCTCCACCTGTTACTTCTTTCTGCACCCCTCGTGTTTCCTTCTGCGCACTTCTTTGCTCTTTGTGCAATTCTTGTGCCTTTCTACACATGTATTCCCTCTTTCTGCCTCTTTGTCCCCTCTGTTCCTTCTTTCTGCACTTCTCTTGCCTCTTTCTGCACCCCTCTCATCTCTTTCTGCACTTCTGTTTGTTCCTTTACACTGCTCTTGCTTCTTGCTGCACCTCTCTTGAAATGTCTGCACCCCGTTTGCCTTTTCCTGAAAACCTCTCTGCCCACTTTCTGTACCTCTCTTACCTCTGCCTGCATCCCTGTTCTCTTTTTCTGCATCTATTCTGCCTTTTTCTGCAACTTTCTTGCCTCTTTCTGCAGTTCTCTTGCCTCCTTCTGGACCTCTCTTGCTTCTTTCTACACCCCTGTTGTCTCTTTCTGTACTCATCTTCACTCTTTCTGCACCTCTCTTCTTTCTACACTTCTCTTCTTTTGCACTTCTCTTGCTTCTTTCTGTACTCTCCCCATGTTTACATCCATCTTGCCTCTTTCTGCAGTTCTCTTGCTATTGTCTGCACCTCACTTGCCTCTTTCTGCACCTCACTTCCCTCTTTATGTACCTCACTTGCCTCTTTCTTCAATTCTCTTGCTTCTTTCTACACCTCTCTTGCATCTTTCTGCACCACTGCTGCTTCTTTTTACACTTCTTTTGCCTTTTTCTGAACCTCTCTTGCTTCTTTGTACACCCCTGTTGTCTCTTTCTGCACTCATCTTCCCTCTTTCTGTACCTCTCTTGCTTCTTTCTGCACATCTGTTACTTCTTTTTCCACTTCTCCTGCTTCTTTCTGTACCCTTCTTCCCATTTTTGCATCCATCTGGCCTTTTTCTGGCGTTCTTTTGCCATTTTCTACACTTCTTTTGGCACCTCTCTTCCGTCTTTATGCACCTCTGTTGCCTCTTTCTGTACCTCAATTACTTCTTTCTGCACTCCTCTTGCCTCTTTCTGCACCCCTCTTCCCTCTTTCTGCACCTCTCTTGCCTCTTTTGTAACCCTATTTCCTTTCATGCACCTTTCCTGCCTATTTCTGCACCTCTCTTGCCTCTTTCAGTACCCCTGTTGCTTCTTTCTGCACTTTCTTGTTTCTTTCTGAAACTTTTGTCCCTCTTTCAGCACCTCTGTTGCATCTTTCTGCACTACTCTTCCCTCTTTCTGCACCCCTCCTTCCTCTTTATGTACCCCTCTTGCCTCTTTGCACACCTGACCTACATGTCTCTACACCTCGTACATCTTTTGGCACATCTGTTGGTTCTTTCTGCACCTTTTTTGCAAATTTCTCCATTCCTAGTGTTTCTTTCTGAAACCCTCCTCCCTATGTCTCCACCTCTCTTGCTTCTTTCTGTACTTCTCTTGTTTCTTTTTGCACTGCTCTTGCTTCTTTCTGCACCTCTCTTGCATATTTCTATGTACCTGGTCCCACTTTCTGCACCTTTCTTGCCTGTTTCTGCACCTCTCTTGCCTCTGTTGGCACCTCTTTTGCTTCTTTCTGCTCTTCTCTTGCCTCTTTCAGCACCTTTGTTGCTTCTGTCTGTACTTCTCTCGCTTCTTTCTGCACCACTATTTCCTCTTTCTGTACCCCGTTTGCCTCTTTGTGCATCTCTCCTGCCCTTTTCTGCAGCTCTCCTGCCTCTTTCTGCACGTCTTTTGCTTCTTTCTGCACTTTTGTTGCCTTTTCTGTACCCCTCTTGCCTATATCTGCACCTCTGTTGGGTTTTTTCTGCACTGCTATAGCTACTTTCTGCACCTTGGTTGCAAAGTTCTGCATCCCTCTTGTCTCTTTCTGAACCCCTTCCCACTTTCTGTACCTCGCTTGCCTGTGTCTGCACACCTGTTTGGTCTTTCTGCAACCCTTTTGTATGTTTCTCCAACTCTCTTGCCTGTTTCTGCAGTTCTCTTGCCTCCTTCTGCACCATACCTGGCTTTCGTGCACTTCTCTTGCCTCTTTCTTTCTGCGCCCTTCTTCCCTTTTCTGCACATCTCTTGCCTCTTTCTGCACCTCTCTTGCCTCTTTCTAGGCATCTCTTTGTTCTTTCTGCCCTGCTCTTGCCTTTTCCTGCACCCCTCTTGCCTCTTTCTGCGCCACTTTTTCTTCTTTCTGCACTTCTCTCTCCTCTTTCTACGCCCCTATTGCCACTTTCTGCACCTCTGTTGTTTCTTTCTGCACTTCTCTTGCCTCTTTCTTTCTACACCCTTCTTCCCTTTTCTGCACACCTCGTGCCACTTTCTGCACCTCTCTTGCCTCTTTCTAAACATCTCTTTGTTCTTTCTGCCTGCTCTTGCCTTTTTCTGCACCCCTCTTGCCTCTTTCTGCACCTCTTTTTCTTCTTTCTGCACTTCTCCCTCCTCTTTCTACAGCACTCTTGCTTCTTTCTGCACCCCTGTTGTCTCTTTCTGCAATTGTCTTCCCTCTTTCTGCACCTCTCCAGCTTCTTTCTACACTTCTCTTGCCTCTTTCTGCACCCCTCTTGCTTCTTTCTGAACTCTTCCTCCCTTTATTGCATTCTTCTTGCCTCTTTCTGTTGTTCTCATGCCATTATCTGCACCTCACTTGCCTCTTTCTTCACCCAGATTCCCTATTTTTCTACCTCTCTTGCTTTTCTCTGCACATCAATTGCACTCTTACTTTACTGCTCTTGCTTCTTTCTGCAACTCTCTTGCATATTTCGGTATTCCTCTTACCTCTTTCTGCACCCCTGTTCCCTCTCTCTGTACATTTCTTGCCTGTTTCTGCACCTCTCTTGCCTCTTTTGGCACCACTGTTGCTTCTTTCTGCCCTTTTCTTGGCTCTTTCTGTACCCCTCTTGCCTGTTTCAGTACCTCTGTTGCTTCTTTCAGAACCCCTCTTGCCTCTATGCGTACCCCTCTTGCCTCTATTTGTACCCCTTTTGCCTCTTTTGCACTTCTCCTGCTTCTTTCTGCCCCTCTTCTTCCTTTTTTATCAGCTCTCTTGCCTCTTTGTGCACCTCTTTTGCTTCTTTCTGCAATTTTCTTGCCTCTTTCTGTACCCTCTTACCTCTTTCTGCACCACTGTTGGCTCTTTCTCCACTGCTCTTGCTTCTTTCTGCACCGCTGTTGCAAATTTGTGCATTACTCTTGTCTCTTTCTATACCCCCATCCCTCTTTCCGGACCTCTCTTGCCTCTTTCGGCACCTCTGTTGCTTCTTTCTGCACTTCTCTTGCCTCTTTCTGCACCCCTCTTGCCTGTTTAAGCACCTCTGTTGCTTCTTTCAGCATCCCGCTTGCCTCTTTCTGTATCCCTTCCGCCTCTTTGAGCAGCTCTCCTGCCTTTTGCTGCAGTTCTCTTGACTCTTTATTCACCTCTGTTGCATCTTTATGTACTTTTCTTGCCTCTCTCTGTACCCCTCTTGCCTCTTTCTGCACCTCTGTTGGTTCTTTCCACACTACTCTTGCTTCCTTCTGCACCTCTGTTGCAATTTTCTGCATCCCTATACCCTCCTTCTGTACCCCTCTTCCATCTTTCCATCAATCAATCAATCATATAATTTGTAAAGCGCACTACTCACCTGTGAGGTTCTCAAGGCGCTGGGGTGGGGAATGCTGCTACTGCTCGAAAAGCCAGGTCTTGAGGAGTTTTCTGAAGGTCAAGAGGTCTTGGGTCTGCCGAAGGTGAATGGGGAGGGTGTTCCAGGTCTTTGCGGCGAGGTGGGAGAATGATCTACCACCAGAGGTCTCTCTTCGGAAGCGGGGGACTGTGGCAAGGGTGAGATCAGTGGAGCGGAGCTGGCGGGTAAGGGTGTAGAAGCTGAGTCGTCTGTTGAGGTATGTTGGTCCGGTGTTGTGGAGTGCCTTGTGTACTTGGGTGAGGAGCTTGAAGGTTATCCTCTTGTTGACGGGTAGCCAGTGTAGGTCTCTCAGGTGGGTTGTGAAGTGGCTGCAGTGAGGGATGTCGAGGATCAGGCATGCAGAGGCGTTTTGGATGCATTGGAGCCATGTCAGGAGTTTGGTTGAGGCTCCTACGTAGAGGGTGTTTCTGTAGTCCAACCTGCTTCTGACGAGGGCCTGGGTGACTGTTCTTCTCGTTTCAGTGGGGATCCACTCGTAGATCCTGCGGAGCATGCGGCGGGTGTTGAAACAGGAGGAGGAGACGGTGTTGACCTGTTTAGTTATGGAGAGGTTGAAGTAGAGGATGACTCCTAGGTTGCGTGCATGGTGGGTGGGTGTTGGAGCGGTTCCCCGTGCGGTCGGCCACCAGGAGTTGCCCAGGCCGAAGGGGTAGATCCGAGGATGAGGACCTCAGTCTTGTCCGAGTTCAGCTTCAGTCGGCTGTTCCTCATCTATTTAGCGACGGCCTTCATTCCTTCGTGAAGGTTGGTTTTGGCAGTGTGGGAGTCTTTGGTGAGGGAGAGGATCAGCTGGGTGTCATAGGCATAGGAGATGATGATGAGGTCATGCCGATGGGCGACATGGGCGAGCAGTGCCATGTAGATGTTAAACAGAATTGGGCTGAGGGATGAGCCCTGGGGTATGCCGCAGATGATCTCGGTGGCTTCGGAGCATAAGGGGGGAAGGCAGATAGTCTGTGTTTTGCCGGAGAGGAAGGAGGTGGTCCAATCCAGGGCCATCTCTTGGATCCTGGCATTGTGGAGGCATGCTCGTAGTGTGTGGGGGCATACCGTGTTGAAGGTGGCTGACAGGTCCAGGAGGATGAGGGCCGCCGTTTCTCTGTTGTCCAGCAGGGACTTGATGTCATTGGTGGCGGCAATGAGGACAATCTCGGTGCTGTGGTTGCTACGGAACCCAGATTGGGTAGGGTCCAGGATGATGTTCTCCTCAAGGTAGCGGGTCAGTTGTTCGTTGATGGTCTTCTCAATTACCTTTGCTACGGAACCCAGATTGGGTAGGGTCCAGGATGTTGTTCTCCTCAAGGTAGCGGGTCAGTTGTTCATTGATGGTCTTCTCTATTACTCGGGAAAGGGAGCAGGGAGATGGGCCAGAAGTTCTTGAGGTCCTTGGGGTCTGCCTTGGATTTCTTGAGTAAGGTGTTGATCTCGGCGTGCTTCCTGCTCTCAGGGAAGGTTGCTGTCTTAAAGGAGGTATTGATGACTTTCTGGGGATGGGATGGGATGGATGTGCTGGCTTTGTTGAAGATGTGGTGTGGGCATGGGTCTGACGGAGATCCTGAGTTGATGGTGTTCATGATCTTGATGGTGTCCACGTCGTTGATGTCATGGGGTGGTCATGGGGGCGGAGGTCTCAGTGGTTGTCAAGCAGTAGTGGTGTTGAAGCTGTCGTGGATGTCTGCATTCTTGCGGTGGAAGAAGGTGGCCAGCGAGTTGCACATGTCTTGCGAGAGTGGGACGTCGTTGGTGTTGGAGCTGGGGTTGGAGAGTACCTCTCTTGCCTCTGTCTGCACACCTTTCCCTCTTTCTGTACCCCTTTTGCCTGTTTCTGCAACTATCTTGCCTCTTTCTGCAGTTCTCTTGCTTCCTTCTGCACCTCACTTGCCTCTTTATGTACTTCTCTTGCTTCTTTCTGCACCCTTCTTCCCTTTTCCTGCATATCTCTTGCCTCTTTCTGCACCTCTTTTGCCTCTTTCTGCACATCTCTTGGTTCTTTCTGTACTGCGCTTGCCTCTTTCTGCACCCTTTTGCCTCTTTCTGCACCTTTTTTGCTTCTTTCTGCACTTCTCTTGCCTCTTTCTGCACCTCTGTTGCTTCTTTCTACACTGCTCTAGCCTCTTTCTGCACCCTTTTGCCTCTTTCTGCACCTTTTTTGCTTCTTTCTGCAATTCTCCTGCCTCTGTCTGCTAATCTGCTCCCTCTTTCTCCACCTCTTTTTTATGTTTCTGCAACTCTCTTGCCTCTTTGTGCAGTTAACTTCCATCCTTCTGCACCTCTGTTGCCTCTTTCTGCACCTCTCCTACCTCTTCGTGCACCCCTCTTGCCTTTTTTTGCGCCTCTGTTGGTTCTTTCTACACATCTTTCTGTTCTTTCTGCCCTGCTCTTGCCTTTTTCTGCACCCCTTTTGCCTATTTCTGAGCCTCTTTTGCTTCTTTCTGCACTTCTCTCTCCTCTTTCTACACCTCTCTTGCTTCTTTCTGCACCCCTATTGTCTCTTTCTGCACTTGTCTTCCCTCTTTCTGCACCTCTCCAGCTTCTTTCTACACTTCTCTTGCCTCTTTCTGCACCTCTCTTGCTTCTTTATGTACCCTTCTTCCCTTTATTGCATTCTTCTTGCCTCTTTCTGTTGTTCTCTTGCCATTATCTGCACCTCACTTGCCTCTTTCTGCACCCGGCTTCCCTATTTTTCTACCTCTCTTGCTTTTCTCTGCACATCAATTGCTTCTTACTGCACTGCTCTTGCTTCTTTCTGCAACTCTCTTGAATATTTCTGTATTCCTCTTACCTCTTTCTGCACCCCTGTTTCCTCTCTCTGTACATTCCTTGCCTGTTTCTGCACCTCTCTTGCCTCTATTGCCACCTCTGTTGCTTCTTTCTGCACTTTTCTTGGCTCTTTCTGTACCCCCTTTTGTCTGTTTCAACACCTCTGTTGCTTCTTTCAGAACCCCTCTTGCCTCTATGTGTACCCCGTTTGCCTCTTTTGCACATCTCCTGCCTCTTTATACCCCTCTTCTTCCTTTTTATGCAGCTCTCTTGCCTCTTTGTGCACCTCTTTTGCTTCTTTCTGCAATTTTCTTGCCTCTTTCTGTACCCCTCTTACCTCTTTATGCACCTCTGTTGGTTCTTTCTGCACTGCTCTTGCTTCTTTCTGCACCGCTGTTGCAAATTTGTGCATCACTCTTGCCTCTTTCTATACCCCATCCCTCTTTCTGGACCTCTCTTGTCTCTTTCGGCACCTCCGTTGCTTTTTTCGGCACCTCTGTTGCTTCTTTCAGCACTTCTCTTGCCTCTTTCTGAACCCCTCCTGCCTGTTTCAGTATCTCTGTTGATCCTTTCAGCATCCCTCTTGCCTCTTTCTGTATCCCTTCTTTATGCAAATCTCCTGCCTTTTGCTGCAGTTCTCTTTTATCTTTATTTACCTCTGTTGCTTCTTTATGTACTTTTCTTGCCTCTCTCTGTACCCCTCTTGCCTCTTTCTGCACCTCTGTTGGTTCTTTCCACACTACTCTTGCTTCCTTCTGCACCTCTGTTGCAAATTTCTGCATCCCTAATGCCTCTTTCTGTACCCCTCTTCCTTCTTTCTATCAATCAATCAATCATATAATTTGTAAAACGCACTACTCACCTGTGAGGGTCTCAAGGCGCTGGGGTGGGGAATGCTGCTACTGCTCGAAAAGCCAGGTCTTGAGGAGTTTTCTGAAGGTCAAGAGGTCTTGGGTCTGCTGAAGGTGGATGGGGAGGGTGTTCCAGGTCTTGGCGGCAAGGTGAGAGAACGATCTTCCACCAGAGGTCGCGCTTCGGAAGCGGGGGACTGTGGCGAGGGTGAGGTCGGCGGAGTGGAGCTGGTGGGTAGGGGTGTAGAAGCTGAGTCCTCTGTTGTGGTGCGTTGGTCCGGTGTTGTGAAGTGCCTTGTGTACTTGGGTGAGGAGCTTGAAGGTTATCCTCTTGTTGACGGGGAGCCAGTACAGGTCTATCAGGTAGGGTGTGATGTGGCTGCAGTGAGGGATGTCGAGGATCAGGCGTGCAGAGGCGTTTTGGATGCATTGGAGCCGTCTCAGGAGTTTAGTTGAGGCTCCTACATAGAGGGTGTTTTTATAGTCCAACCTGCTGCTGACGAGGGCCTGGGTGACTGTTTTTCTCGTTTCAGTGGGGATCCACTTGTAGATCCTGCGGAGCATGCAGAGGGTGTTGAAGCAGGAGGAGGAGATGGTGTTGACCTGTTTAGTCATGGAGAGGGTGGAGTAGTGGATGACTCCTAGGTTGCGTGCGTGGTGGGTGGGTGTTGGAGCGGTTCCCAGTGCGGTCGGCCACCAGGAGTCGTCCCAGGCCAAAGGTGGTGGATCCGAGGATGAGGATCTCCGTCTTGTCCGAGTTCAGCTCCAGTCGGCTGTTCCTCATCCATTCAGCGACGGCCTTCATTCCTTCGCCAAGGTTGGTTTTGGCAGTGTGGGAGTCTTTGGTCAGGGAGAGTATCAGCTGGGTGTCATCGGCGTAGGAGATGATGTTGAGGTCATGCCAATGGGCGACTTGGGCGAGCAGTGCCATGTAGATATTAAACAGAGTTGGGCTGAGGGATGATCCCTGGGGTGTGCCACAGATGATCTCGGTGGCTTGGGAGCATAAGGGGGGAAGGCAGATGCTCTGTGCTCTGCCGGAGAAGAAGGTGGTGGTCCAGCCCAGGGCCGTCTCTTGGATCCTGATGTTGTGGAGGCGTGTTCGTAATGTTTGGGGGCATACCACGTCAAAGGTGGCTGACAGCTCCAGGAGGATGACCTATCTTGATGTCATAGTGGTGGCGATGAGGACAATCTCGGGGCTGTGGTTGCTGCGGAACCCAGAGTGGGTAGAGTCCAGGATGTTGTTCTCCTCAATGTAGCGGGTCAGTTGTTCGTTGATGGTCTTCTCAATGACCTTTGCCGGGAAAGGGAGAAGGGAGATGGGCCAGAAGTTCTTGAGGTCCTTGGGTCTGCCTTGGATTTCTTGAGTAAGGTGTTGATCTCAGCACGCTTCCAGCTCTCCGGGAAGGTTGCTGTCTTGAAGGAGGTATTGATGACTTTCTGGAGATGGGATGCAATGGATGTGCTGGCTTTGTTGAAGATGTGGTGTGGGCATGGGTCTGACGGAGATCCGGAGTGGATGGTGTTCATGATCTTGAAGGTGTCCGCGTCATTGATTTTGGTCCAGGAGAGCAGGGGGTTGTTGCAGATGGTGGTCGTGGGGGTGGAGGTCTCAGTGGTTGTCAGGCGGTCGTGGTGTTGAAGCTGTCGTGGATGTCTGCGATCTTGCGGTGGAAGAAGGTAGGCAGTGAGTCGCACAGGTCTTGTGAGAGTGGGACGTCGTTGGTGTTGGAGTTGGGGTTGGAGAGTACCTCTCTTGCCTCTGTCTGCACACCTTTCCCTCTTTCTGTACCCCTTTTTGCCTGTTTCTGCAACTATCTTGCCTCTTTCTGCAGTTCTCTTGCTTCCTTCTGTACCTCTCTTGCCTCTTTATGTACTTATCTTGCTTTTTTCTGCACCCTTCTTCCCTTTTCCTGCATATCTCTTGCCTCTTTCTGTACCTCTCTTGCCTCTTTCTGCACATCTCTTGGTTCTTTCTGCACTGCGCTTGCCTCTTTTTGCACCTTTTTGCCTCTTTCTGCACCTTTTTTGCTTCTTTCTGCACTTCTCTTGCCTCTTTCTGCACCTCTGTTGCTTCTTTCTGCACTGCTCTAGCTTCTTTCTGCACCTCTTGCCTCTTTCTGCACCCATCTTTTCTCTTTCCGCAATTCTCTTGCCTCTGTCTGCACATCTGCTCCCTCTTTCTTCACCTCTTTTTTCTGATTCTGCAACTCTCTTGCCTCTTTGTGCAGTTATCTTGCATCCTTCTGCACCTCAGTTGACTTTTTCTGCACCTCTCCTACCTATTCCTGTACCCCTCTTACCTTTTTTTGCGCCTCTGTTGGTTCTTTCGGCTCTGCTCTTGCATCTTTCTGCACCCTTTTGACTCTTTTTGCACCCCTCTTTACTTTTTCTCTCCCGCCATATGTAATGGCATCAGCAGTGCATTGTGGGGGCGCCAGTTATAGTTAGCTCAACTAACAATAACAGCCGAATTTCTCCGGTTTTGTACGAGTGAAATGTTCAACTAACTATACCGTCCCTGACACCTGTGTTTTTTTTCAGTGAATTTCTAAGGTTTTATAAATGAAAATTTCTAACTATAACGTCCCTGAAACCTATGTTTTTTTCAATGAATATTTACATACATTTTTAAAATATTACATATGTATTATAATGTTTTAAAAGTATATTAAATGAAGACAAATATGTTATGTTACGCTGTAGGAAACTTCTAAATCGCATGTTCACCAAAAGGTTTCATGGCACTAATATTAATATAATTAAAATACCACACTATTTTCTAACAGTGATAGCAACCAACAAATATAATGTGTTTTACAATTAAACAGCATACCACATAACATAATAAATAATACAATTTGTAACAAATAAATAACTATTTTACCTGAATAACTTCCTACCCTATGCCTTTACAAACTAACAAACACACAACTAAAATATATTGTACAAAAATTAAAATGACATATTTTATATAATTATTTATCAAATAAATAGTTAATAGCAATAAAAAATAATACAATAATTACATTTAATTAACTTTCCACCTTTTCTCTCTACAAACCTAGCAACCCACACCTAATATATAAATTAAAAATAGCCAAATTACATAATTAACATAATTGTTAATTAAACACTTATATCTAATAATGCATTTTCATTAATTAACTTCCCACCCTTACACACCCAACAGCCAACTCCTGATATATACATTAAAAATATATATTTGCACAACTTACACAATTCATTATCATTTAAATATTTATTAATAATTAGCATTAATTATTAATTAGTATAATCAATTTCCTTCAGACCCTTCGCTCCTACAAAAATATAAAATGTAAATATTTATACAATTTATACAAATAATTATCAATCAAATGACTAAACATACTTTAAAAATAATTAGTTATAATTAAATACTTCCCACCCATACCCGTAGAAACCCCACAACCTGCATCTAAAATCTAACTTAGGGGGTTATTAGGATTGCAGTTTTCCCACATCCTCTGGGCCGGTGGAAGTGTCCGCCGGCCCGGAGAATGCGGGAAAACCGCTGTGGAGGCTTCAAAGACCCCTGGGGGTCAGGAAGACCGTCCGCCGCTTTTCCGCCACGGTCAACTTACGACTGTGGCGGAAAAGCTCTAATATTGAGGCGGTGTCTAACAGACACCGCCAGCCATATTAGGATGGGGTAAACACATGCCTTTCCGCGGCGGCTTCTCCGCCGTGGAAAGACATACAGTGATTTCTTTGGGGGCCCGTTGCGGGCCCCCAGGGTGACAGGGGGTGGGGCTTGCACATGGGGGGTACCTATGGTACCCCCCTGCATTTGCGTGCACGAAGCGGCAGGCCCCGCACGGTGCATGCCGCTTTGTGCATGCAAATGCGAAGCATGCATATTTAACCTTGCGTCGGTTGCTGCTTCAAGCAGCACCCGCCGCAATGTTAAATATTGAGGATGTTACCGCCAGGGTGGTGGTCACATCCTAATTGCACTGGAGGGACCGCCACTGCCCCTGCGGACGGTCCCTCCTCCTCTGGGGTGGCTGACAGACGCAGGTCCGTCCGCCATCCTAATGAGCACCTTACAAATAATTACACAATTAAGATAGTTAATTATCAATTCAATAATTAGTAATAATTGGCGGGGATAGAATGCTGTGTTAAGCGGGGCACATAGTTTTTTATGTATCTCTTTGGATATTAAGATCCATAAAAGATGAACTAGTGTCTGCAATATTCCATACATTTGGACTTATTGATACTTTGGACTTATTGCTCTTGGAGGGTAGCACTTTCATCCAAATTCTTGTACACAAAATATAATATAATCCAGTTCATGTGATTCTTGTTTGGAATCACAATCATTACTTTGTTTAGATTTTAAAAATTTCCCACCTGTATTATCGGATTATTCACCTAAATTTAACATGTGCCAATTCAGCCGGTCCATGAACTCCTGTCATAAGCCTAACAGAGGGCAACGTTTGGCATTAGTAGAGCTGGAAAGAAGGGCCACATCAATCAGAGTTGAAAATGAAGTCTAGCAAAGCACAAAAGTGGGGCGACCGAGACTGGGAGCAGAGACCTGGCACGTGAACTGCACTGACAGCTATGCCGGCACCTTCATTCACCACACTGCTATGCTTCCTTATGATAGATGCCTTGCATCCTGTACTCCTACTTTTAACCCTTGAAAAAAGTAGTTAATCAGGAAACTTTGTAACAAACTTGATTTAAGGAGGACAATACAATAGATATGTTATTGTCTTGAAAGTGTAAAATGAAGGGTGGGATAGAGGAGTTTAGACAGAATACCAGAAATAAAAATATTGTGGGACAAAATATTGTGTTAAGAGTATCAAGAACAACAATATTGTTAAGGTAAGTTTCTATAGGTAAGCAAAGTTTTAGCATATATACCTCCACATACACATAGCTTGACGATATGGTTATGAATAGTAAATCTATACTTAACTATTTGCACTTACCTTCTCAATATGTTGATCCTCAATATTTTTGACACAATAGTCAGTCCACACAATATTTTTTTTCCTGATGTTCTGTTAGTGATCCAGCACAGAAACAGGTGAAAAACTGAATAAATCATGAGTTCAGAAAAAGTGTGGATTATGTCAGGGATATAGGGGAAGTGTACGAAACCTTTGCCACTGAATGATTTTTTTTTTTCACCTCAACCAAACTAAATACACTATGTCTCATAAAACAGTTTGAAGTCATTAGGTTGCTGCCGTCTGTCATCTGGTGGATGATGTCTTGAAGAGTAAAGTCTATGTTTTTCATGTCACATTTAGCACCTATTTTATTCCAGCTGTCTAACATGATAGAAGCAGAAAATGCTGCATTCAAAACCTTTTGTTAAGAAAACCTACATTCATTTTTAAAACTTGGGAACGGTACTCAACCCTTGGATCGTAAAGCAATTAATTTATTAAAATCAGATTACAATATTCTGACCCCCCTGATAACTCACATGAAGCTTGAATTCGAAAAAATGGCCCCCCTTGGATTCTTCATGTAGGGCAGGGTGCAGGCTGTGATGATGGTCATGCTTCTGCGCTTTACCTACACTCTAGGCATGTTGCACCTTGTGGTTCCTTTATCCATTTTACGCTCAAATGACTCCCAGATTCGGTCCTTCACATGGGACTCCACGCGTCCCCAGCATAGCTTCATTTAGACTATTGGGACGCCGCTCCTGTGGAGGTCTGGGCATACCATCTGTGGACCATTATGCATTTGCCCTAAAGCTCTATCAATTGGCATATGTGCTCCCGGATACGCCGGACTCCCTGCAGTGGGCCCACACAGAATGGTCGCTCCTGTTGAGCGGTGATATACTTAGTCTTCTTTAAGAGGGCCACATCCCCGGCTTGTGATCCCTGCACCCTGTGCTGCAGGCCATGCACAGAGCCTGGTGGTGCGCTCATCGCCTGTTGGGGGTGGACCCCCAATTACATGACAATGTCCAGCTGTGGGACAATGAGAATGTGTGCATTGACAGCCAGCCCCTCCCTTTTCACAGGATGGATGGAGGTGAGCATACATACTCTGGACCAGATCCTGCAACAAGGCACTCTGAAACCCTTCAATCGTCTGCAGGAGGAGTTTGGCCTCCACCATCTACAGGCCTGGTGCCACTATGACGCTAACTTGGCCCCCACCCCTGGACCTTATCATCCTCACCACTGGTGTACTACCCTGACCATGTAGGACAGACATTTGGGCATAATATTGGATCTCTATGGCACACTCTCGAGTCATATTTTCTCCGAAACCATTTGAAGCAGACTTCGTAAAAAGTGGCAAGGCCGTTTACAGATTACTTTTGAGGACAACACATGGGCCGACATTCTGGAGACCTTGGACAGGGGCAAACAGGAAGCTCTGCTGAAATTCTGCCTCCTATAATCGATTCACGAATGGCACTGGACCCCGACAATATTGAATAGAGCTGATTTACTTCCTTATATGAACTGCTAGAGGTGCTCTGACCCTCATTGTGATCTCACCCACATTCTTTGCAAATACCCTTTGATCCGGCCCTTCTGGTCTTATGTTGGAGACAGTTTAGGAGCATACCACCTCCCCATACTTCCCGGTCATTTTCTTTCACAACACCAGAGACCTTCCAGACATCTCTCGGCTACAACACCTTCTTTTTCATACCGCTCTGGCCACAGCTAAATTCTGCATCCTTTGTCAGTGGAGGTTGACTTTGCCCCCTTCACAGGAGGACTGGATGGTGGTGATGATACAGACAGCTTCACATGAACATGTTATTTGCTGCCTGCAGGTTCATATGGAGGTGTTTACACACATGTATGCCCTTCTTACAGGTCACCCCCTGAAGTGAAAGCTCTTCCAGCTCCCCCCCCCCTTTTCTCCGGCCACTCGTCTGCATACCTGTGGTGGGCCTACCAGGTAGCTAGATGGGCAGGCCTCAGTACTCTCTCTGCGAACTCACAGTAGGACCTTCTGGGCATGATATTTGCTCACTGCTCTGCCCCACTTATGGCTGCAACCCCTGCCTGATGCCTCCCTCCCTTACACCACCTGTATCCCTTCTTTCTTTCTTTCTTTCTTTCTTTCTTTCTTTCTTTCTTTCTTTCTTTCTTTCTTTCTTTCTTTCTTTCTTTCTTTCTTTCTTTCTTTCCTTCTTTCTTTCTTTCTTTCTTTCCCATTCCCTCCCACGTCACCACCCTGCAGGAACTTCTACTACCGACCGCGGCTGCTGCCCTCCCTGTGTGGTGACCTTTATCGCCCCATTCCATGAGTCCTGCGTCAGATCATATGGACTATCCCCTGCCCACCTTCTCTTCCTAGAGCAAAGACCTGCAGGATTTGCATCTGCAGATGTTTGGGGTGGGCATTCCGCACCCAACGCCAATACGCAAGCTATGCCTGCTTGGCCTCTTCAACCCTGCCCATAATTTGCTTTTCATTGACAGTAATACCCCCTCTCCTCTCCCCTACACCCACTCACCCACGGTTACATATCATGATACCCAACATCAATTGTTTTATTCTTTGCTATGATTATTTGTGTCGTGTAACGTTCGTCAAGATGGATTTGAGACGTCCCCTGTTATTGACTGCAATGTTCTGCAAGATGTAGTCTCTTCTCATCTGACATAACGCAACTGCAGCCTCGGTCGGTGCAGGTAACAGCGGTGGAACCAAGTTGGGGGGATTTCGAGGGACGATGCTGAGGGAAAATGTATTATTTATTTAATTTTCCCTCTGCATTGTCCCTCGAAATACCCCCCCAACCCGGCCCCACAGCTGTTACCTGTGCGCACCGCGGCTGGGCAACTGCTGGTTGTATTTTTCCTTGCACTTCCACCCTATGATACATGATGTACTATTCATGCATGTACTAAAGTGTTCATACTTTGGAAAACCAATAGCAATATAAGAAACGAAAAAATAAAATCAGATTACAAAATCTTGATGTAATAATTATCTTTTGGGTTGACTAGTGTGATCTATGGAGGTAAACACAAGGATCACACTGGAGTTATTTGTTTGGGCTAAGAAGTTCACCCTTGTACTTCAACAGAAATTGTGTGCTAAAATGAATGATCGATGCTGGGTCTTCTCAGACTTGAACAGCCTTTATTTGCTTAAATAGCTCGTCAGCAATAGGATGTACTAGAATTTTATATACAATTTATTTTCGACATTGGAAGTAAAATAACCAAATATATTGGTCTTTTACCTTCTCCTAATAATTAAAGATCACAGATTTGGGAAGCAAGCAATGTGTTTCCCACTACAGGGCTTATGTCACGTATATGGAACTTGGATGAAGAAACTGGTTGCTACTAGAGAACGAGGTTGCGTTGAAACTCAACCATTCCTCTGGATGTATGACATTACAACGCATGCTTCTACCACGCATGCTGTTACGATGCAGTTTTTACAACGCATTCTGTTACAACGCATAGCACTTAGGGGTGCTGGATAGTGAATAGTTTAATTTACTATTCCAACTCCAGTCCCCGTGGATAGCAGAGAAGGTGTTGGATAGTAAAGTAAATCTATTCCCTATCCTATAGCGCCCCCCCAGCGCAATGCGTTTTAATGACATGCGTTGTAATAGTTACGTCGTAAAGGCACTGCATGGTCAAAGTTGCGTTGTAGAGGATGTTTCCCATTCTTCTAGGGCTCAGAACAGTGGCTCTATACTGAGAGATAAATGGATTTGTAGTGGTGACTCATTTATTGGTTCTCATTGGATCCTCCCCACACATTATATTTATACATAACTACAAAGAGGAAGAAAGCAGTAGACTAGTTTATATGATGCACAATTTGCAAAGTTATATTATTAGGATTTGTATAGTGCGCTTATAGGATCTGACTCTGCCCTGTTCTAGAGAATATTTACCATGCCAATTTAAAAAAAAATGGGTAAAATCACTGATGCGGGCTGTTGCTTTGCTGGGCATTGCCATACAAGGCAGAAAAATACCTGTACTCATTAGTATTTTGTATTAAGAATTTCATTGGTATTTAGAAATAAATATAGACCAAAATAGCTTGCCTGCAATGTTCTACTTTCTCTGATGCGTATTGGTGGCTACCCAGCTGGTATTGCTTTGTTTTGATCTTTAAGAAATTAAATAGGCTTAGGAGTATATATATTGATGTTTGGGGTAGGGCAGAGACAATCAAGATCACCATGTACCCATTTCAAGTAAATTCAGTCATGAAGACTCAGAAGATAATACAAAAGGCAAAGGTTATCAATATCACAAAATGGAAGTGAACTATTGAGCATCTAGAGTTTCAAAATTAGACCTCAGACAATCCCCGATATTTGAACACATGTCAGATAATGAACAGCTGTTTGTGATAAGCTGAACTGATCATTTGTATCTTGGATCATTTTTAGCATAGCATAAGAGCCCAAGATTTAGAATAGTTTTTTGGTCCCTTTCCCTTCTAGAGTAAAGCAACTTTGGTTGGCCAATCCTTATGATGTAATTTTCTAAAATGGGTAATGATGAATTGTTAATTATGCTGGATCCCTTTCAGAGGGCCATAGGGCATTTAGGGGTTACTAGACCCAACTGTGGGAGTGGAGATATTTTACTCCTGGTGTCCGGGGCCCGATCTGCTATGGATCCTGAGCAACTGGGCCAAGTACCCCTTCTGCACTTGACTCTCAGTGGCAGCTATGGTCAAGTAGTCCAAGGCTCCCGTCAGGTGGCGAGTGTGAACACATATTAGAGAACATGACTAATAACTCAAAGAGCATACAGCAGTGTCAATGAATCAATGTCTAGTAAAATACACATTTTTGTAATAAAAAAGAAGCATTTTTATTTCCTATTCTATGCATTAAAAGCGTTGTTATGATATATATAAACAATAACACATTTTCCCTTGAAGTTGGGGCTCTAGTGTTTTGTTGCCAAATCCTTGTCCAAAATGACTTGGTGCCACAGCCCCCTTAGTAGAGAGTCCCTTGGGGCCCGATAGGCCAAGAGTGCCCTGACTGCGGGCACTCACAATGCTCCAGTCCTGTTTGGAGAGTCGGCTTCATGCAGGAGGTGTGGCAGCACCCTGCATGTGGGCTCTCTTCTGAGTATATACACCAACCTCCAGCCCTGATTGGAGGTGCTCCAGAGCTCCTCCTGCATTGTAATTCATGTTCATCCCAAAATGGGGAGATTGGATTTCAATGCTCCCTGCTGGGGTCCCATTGATGTGGTGATGCACCCACAGCATCCTCCTCAGTTGTTGTGGGCAACTCCGGGCAACTCCGGCACAATCCGCGGTGCTTTGTGGTGACCTATGAATCACATGACTCACAGTTCTCCGGTGATGGTCCGATCCTCACAGCAGCTTTGAAATCCAGAGCCCCTCCTGTCATACGAGGTTGCCATAACACTACCTACCAAAGTGCTGGCCCACACCATATTATAGTACATACTAAGGTGGCCCCTCCTGGCATTTGGGTTTACAGCTAGACTTTGCGCAGGCTTCGTCCCTTAGTATCTGGCAATAACTTTCACGGCGACCCTTCCTGGCCAGGGTCACTGCAACTGATGTCACACAGGCTTCACTCGCCTCGCTACCCACTTCAATCATGGCTATCTTCATGGCTGCCCTCTCCCAACATTAGGGGGTCGCCAACTGGAATTGGTACATGGGCAACAACCTGATCAGTGAAGCTTCCATCTCCTCACACCTCAAGTCAACTAGGCTGGGCTCCTAACTGGACCTTACTCCCTCTATTGTTCTCCCTCATAGGGCACACTGCTCCAGAGCAGGTGGTCTTGGTTTCCCTAGGTAATGTCCTCTCACCCAGCAGGGAGACTAGCAGGCCTTGACCTCCACTTCTGGTCACAGGTAAGAGTTTTGAAGAACTTCCCCTCCTCACACAGCCTTCCTGGCTGCTTGGCAGGTGACAAATGTCTGGGGTCCCACCTCTCTTTTGTATAGTCCATTTCCAGAAACCAAATGTGACGTAGAGTCTGAGTCTTTGAAGTTTTATGTTGAGGTTCTGTTTCTTTTCAAATACACCATTCTGCTCTCCCTATTCCTCTTGAAAGGCTGTCTGTCACAGCAGGAGAGACTTCGAAGCAGATAGTCCCACAACATAAGCCGTGGGAGTGACTAGAGTTTACACATAGGTGTCAGCCATAGTTAATGAGCATCAAAGGTTAATCATGGGCTCCCAGCCCTGCTCTTTATAATTCCCTCATCAACCCCATCTCCTTGCTGAGATGTGTCCAGGCCCTTTTCTTGTGATCTCTCACTGATTCGAAATGCAACCTTTGAAGTGTGCAAGAGGAGTCCTTCTCTCCATTCTCCAATTTGTCACACCCAGCTCACAGGAATGCTGCAATAACAAATATGTCTTGGGAATTCCTACCTCTTCATATCTTCATCAGGTAGGCCTGGGCTTCCCAAACAGAACTCAGTGTCCTTCACGTAATGTATGATTACAGGCACACTTGCACTCAGTGTATGCATACAGCACACACACTGACCAGTACAGCTACCTCCATGTATTCATGGTATACTCCCTACAAGCACCCACTCTGCTAGCATACACATTAACCATGCATGCGCTGCACAACACTTCACACGTCATTTATTGTACGTCTCACAAGTGCACATGCACCCAGTACATGCATTCACAGCCCATGCATTGCACAGCTCGAAATCTCTCATGTATTGCACTCCTCACAGGTATACATATACCCAATACATGCACTCACCATGTATGCACTGCACAGCACTGCTCTATACTTGTACTGTACTTGCAATTAAGTATGGGCAAATTTTGCGAATCAGCGGTTCGCAAATTTGCGTGAAATCGCAAAAACATTGGCGAATTTCCCCGCAAAATCGCAGATTTTTTTGAGATTTTGCCCATTCTTAACTGGAGTATATTCTACTGGCTAATCAGTAAGTGCTACCTCATTGGGTAAATGTATAGTTCTTTTCCTGCACTACAGCTGCGTAGGGCCAGAAGAGTTGCCTACAGTGACCATGTGTGTGTAACTTTGCCATCGCACCGAAGGGCGCCGGGGTCCCTCGAGTGAGCTGTCCATCATAGTGTGTAAAGGGCGGGAAGACGGTGCACATCGCTAGTGTGTGTGTGGGGGGGGCAAACGGGGGGGCTTCTTTGCAAGTTCACATTGCTCTTGTGTGTATAAAAGGTCAGGCACAGATCAGAGCAGCAGATGAGGAGAAAGAAGCTACTGGTTACAGGAACTGCACGGGATTGCACTCATGAAAGTCAAGGATGTAAAGGCCTCCATCAAGCATCATAGCTAATTTTCGACTGTGGATATGGGGAGAAAGCACACTTTCCCAGCCTCGACAAAGCGCACACATTTATGGGGCTGATTACTTTGCCATCGCGCCGAAGGGCACCGGGGTCCCTCGAGTGAGCTGTCCATCATAGTGGGTAAAGGGCGGGAAGACGGTGCACATTGCTAGTGTGTGGGGGGTGAAACGGGGGGGCTTCTTTGCGAGTTCACTTGCCTCTTGTGTGTATAAAAGGTCAGACACCGATCAGAGCAGCAGATGGGGAGAAATAAGCTACTGGTTATAGGAACTGCACGGGGATTGCACTCGTGAAAGTCGAGGATGTAAAGGCCTCCATCAAGCATCATAGCTAATTTTCGACTGTAGATATGTGGAGAAAGCACATCTGCCCAGCCTCGACAAAGCGCACAATTTTTTGGGGCTGATTAACTTTGCCATCGCGCCGAAGGGCGCCGGGGTCCCTCGAGTGAGCTGTACATCATAGTGGGTAAAGGGCGGGGAGACGGTGCACACCGCCAGTGTGTGGGGGGAGGCAAACGGGGGGGGCTTCTTTGCGAGTTCACATGCCTCTTGTGTGTATAAAAGGTCAGGCACCGATCAGAGCAGCAGATGGGGAGAAAGAAGCTACTGGTTACAGGAACTGCACGGGGATTGCACTCGTGAAAGTCAAGGATGCAAAGGCCTCCATCAAGCATCATAGCTAATTTCGCCTGTAGATACGGGGAGAAAGCACACCTGCCCAGCCTCGACAAAGCGCACAATTTTTTAGGGGTGATTAACTTTGCCATCACGCCGAAGGGCGCCGGGGTCCCTCGAGTGAGCTGTCCATCATAGTGGGTAAAAGGCGGGAAGACGGTGCACACCGCTAGTGTGTGGGGGGAGGCAAACGAGGGGGGCTTCTTTGCGAGTTCACATGCCTCTTGTGTGTATAAAAGGTCAGGCACCGATCAGAGCAGAAGATGGGGAGAAAGAAGCTCCTGGCCACAGGAACTGCACAGGGATTGCACTCGTGAAAGTCAAGGATGCAAAGGCCTCCATCAAGCATCATAGCTAATTTTCGACTGTAGATATGGGGAGAAAGCACACCTGTCCAGCCTCAACAAAGCGCACAATTTTTTGAGGCTGATTAACTTTCAATCACGCCGAAGGGCGCCGGCGTCCCTCGAGTGAGTTGTCCATCATAGTGGGTAATGGGCGGGAAGACAGTGCACACCGCTAGTGTGTGGGGGAGGCAAACGGGGGGGGCTTCTTTGCGAGTTCAAATGCCTCTTGTGTGTATAAAAGGTCAGGCACCGATCAGAGCAGCAGATGGGGAGAAAGAAGCTACTGGTTACAGGAACTGCACTGGGATTGCACTCGTGAAAGTCAAGGATGCAAAGGCCTCCATCAAGCATCTTAGTTAATTTTCGACTGTAGATATGGGGAGAAATCACACCTGCCCAGCCTCGACAAAGCGCACGATTGTTTGGGGCGGATTAACTTTGCCAATGCGCCGAAGGGCGCTGGGGTCTCTCGAGTGAGCTGTCCATCATAGTGGGTAAAGGGCGGGAAGACGGTGCACGCCGCTAGTGTGTGGAGGGGCAAACGGGGGGGCTTCTTTGCGAGTTCACATGCCTCTTGTGTGTATAAAAGGTCAGGCACGGATCAGAGCAGCAGATGGGGAGAAAGAAGCTCCTGGTCACAGGAACTGCACGGGGATTGCACTCGTAAAAGTCAAGGATGCAAAGGCCTCCATCAAGCATCATAGCTAATTTTCAGAGGTAGATATGGGGAGAAAGCACACCTGCCCAGCCTCGACAAAGCGCACGATTTTTTGGGGCTGGTTAACTTTGCCATCGCGCCGAAGGACGCCTGGGTCCCTCGAGTGAGCTGTCCATCATAGATGGTAAAGTCCGGGAAGACGGTGCACACCGCTAGTGTGTGGGGGGGCGCAAACGGGAGGGGGCTTCTTTGCGAGTTTACATGCCTCTTGTGTGTGTAAAAGGGCAGGCACCGATCAGAGCAGCAGATGGGGAGAAAGAAGCTACTGGTTACAGGAACTGCACAGGGATTGCACTCATGAAAGTCAAGGATGCAAAGGCCTCCATCAAGCATCATAGCTAATTTTTGACTGTAGATATGTGGAGAAAGCACACCTGCCCTGCCTCGACAAACAGCACGATTATTTGGGGCTGATTAAGGAGTTACTGAATTTGACCTTCAACTCGGGCACCTGCTTTATCTATATCTGTAAGTGCTTCCTGTTCACAGAGCCTTGTTGTCTACTTGTAACTATTCTCTGACCCTGCTTCGAGGGTCAGAGCAGGGTCAGAGAATAGTTGCCAGTAGGCAATGAGGCGCCGCTCAAGAAGCACTTACAAGGTTACAGCAGGTGCCCAAGTTGAAGTTAATTTCTTTGTAACCGTTTTGTAAATTGTTACAAAGAAATTAGCTTCAACTTGGGCACCTGCTGTAACCCTGTAAGTGCTTCCTGAGCAAAATTCGTCCTGCTTGCGAATTCGCGGATTTTGCTGCGATTTTGCGCGATTCGCGGATCACGAAATCGCGGAAAATCCGTAAATTCCGCGAGCGGAACGAATTTTCTGCCCATACTTACTTGCAATGAAAAATCCTACATCGCAGCTACTACCCATGTACCACCATGGTAAAAATGGGCAGGTTAGCAACTCTGTTGTATCGCAGGAGCTGAGCGCAAGTTGGCACATTTTTCCATATGTTATGGGACTGAACTGCCATTCAGCAATACTGAGGCTCAAGGATACAAATGCTCGAATGCTGTTTGTGAGGCACTACAGAGATATCTGCGAAGTAGTTCCACCTTAACATCTGGGAAGCCACTGATCTTCCCCCTATGGATCAGATTTATATGACTCTGGGGCTTTTGGTGGCCAAGTGCAAAATTGCACGGGAATGGAGGGCCATCTCGGTGCCTCAGCTGATTGATTGGATGACAGGCATGGATGGTGCATGTTGGCGGAGTGGAGAGAATGATCTCTGAAGGGAGGTGCAGTCCGAAGAAATGGGCCAAGATGTGGAGGCAATGGAACGATTTCCGGGGTAGATTTTGTGCCCGAGTTGTTCACACAGAACTTGATGATCTATGTTTGGAACACCCAACTTCTGAGGAGGTCTGATGACCTGTTGAGGAGATGGGATCAGTGGGGCAGGAGGGTCACTGAGACTAATGATATTTTGTTTGTGTTATGCAGTGACATGGGGCTATTGCGCAGTAAGATTTCTTGTTGTTGCATTATTGCTCACTTTATATGCAATTAAATGATCTTGCAAAATTGGCTCAGGGATCCATTTTGTGCTAACAAAAAAGCACTAAAATGCTACAGGACTTGAACAGCAGTATGCATCAGCCGCTTGCTCTCTCTTAGGGCCATATGTATCAAGCTAATTGCGAATTTCGGCCTTTGCGAACGCTAATTTGACAAATGGTATGTATCAAACATGTTTGATGAAAAATAAGGAATAGCAAAATTTGCAATTCCTTATTTTGCGATTGCACTTAAGGAATCGCAAATTTTGCGATTCCTTAAATGCAATGTATCAAACAAAAAATATTAAAAAAATGCCATTAAGGAATCGCAAATTACCACCAACTTCTAGTGGTGGTAATTTGCGAATTCTTTTCAAAAAGCTTTTTTCCAAAAAACAAAAGGTGCCATATGACGCCCATACATGCCCTTAGGGCATGTATGTGCCCCATATGCCCCCAAATGTATTTTTCAGGGGTGCAGCAGGGTGTTCTTGAGACACCCCTGCACCCTTGAAGAAATTCCTAATTTGCGATTAGCTAATTGCTAATCACAAATTGCACCTTCATTCCTATGGGCTGGCCCATGGAAATGAATGGGTAATTTGCGATTAGCAATTTGCTAATCGCAAATTAGGAATGGTAAAGAATCGCTATTTAATAGCGATTTTGTACATACATACCGTTTAGCGAATTCCAAATAGCGATTCCTTAAAATTCGCTATTTGGAATTCGCTAAACGGTAGTATGATACATATGGCCCTTAGTTCATTGTTCCTGTGCTCTTGAGGTATGAATTTTAGCCCATTTACTCCTAATCACTTAAGCTGGAGTATTTGGGTAATTTCTGTAATTTTGCATCGCAAGAGGCATGCGTAATTACTGAAATTATTCTGATTACTACAGTGTAGCTACAATTTCTCCCAGGCCTAATTTAGAGCTTGGGGGAAACTGCAGCTTCTAAGGTGCGCAGTACATTACCTAAATAAGTGCAAATACACACATTTTGGTATGCCGCTTATTACAAGTTTTGCAGCAAGGAGCAATATCTTTGCGCTTTTTGCAATGCAGTGCATGCGACCTGAAGTTCACAGGTTCAAAGATATCTCAGTGGGTACATACATTTTTTTAACATAAAAGACGCAAGCTCCAAGCCTAAGTATTATACATGTGAGATATGTGCCTGCTACAAACATTTGGAAGATCATTTTTAGAAAAGTCTAGATCCTTGAGATATGTGCTTGCTGCACACTTTTGTATTATCATTTTTAGAATCCTGCCAACTAATCATTTCAGAGACTTCTAGAGAACTGAACAGTAAAATTCTTACATGGCAAAACAATTCTATTTGTACTGTGTGGTTTATATATTGTGATAATTAGTCTATTGATACAGCTACATTCTGTTCTCTCACCTTTCCAGTATTGTCACTCACCTTTTTTTAAAGAGAATTAATAAATATGTTATCCATTGGCTAACTGATAAAACAAAGAGATCAAATGCAATGTTCTATCAAATTATTGAACTATTCAGCAAGACACACAGTCAAGGCCAGTGTGAATTAACATTTTACCTTCAACTCTTTGATCATAACCTTAACACATTCCATTAATACAACATGCTTTACTGCTATAAATCCCACCTCTTCTCCATATCTCAGTGCTCTCTTCTCTGTAATCTTCCATCACCCCCTCCTTTGATCACTTCAGCAGTTTCATGTTGATGGGTTAGAACTTCTTCATTACTTCCTGTCCACTAGTTTAATGTCTAACAATATGCTCTTCTTTCTAATCCATTGTCCTGTGGATGATGTCGCTAATTTCTTCAAGTACACTGCAATAAGGGGTTTAGCTGCAAAGGGTGCCCAGTTGACACATCTCTCTCTCTCATATCCAAAGTGCATCCCTCAGATGTCATAGTTTCTTCTTATGTCTTCTACTGAGGGTTCCATTCCAACGTTGAAGAGTAATGGCAACTGTGGACATTCCTGCCATATACCCCATTTCAATTTTCCTGCCATTATCTCTGAATCCTGGGTTTGGGTCATTATATCCTGCCATTATCCCTGCCTGCAGCTTAGGGCCAAGTCCTGATTTCTATAGGGCTGGTTTCATGAAATTCCAACTTGCTTGATTGAATGCCTATTCAGCCTTTAAAAATGCCTGGACAAGGAGCATATGCTTCTGACTGGTCTTTTCTAACAGATGTGCTAGCCTTCTGGTGTTATCCTTTCAGTTTTCATTTCTGATAACACACAGGTGGACAGAACAAACCAGATAGGGCATCCCTTGATCTTGTATGTTGCTGATGAACACCTTGGCATATATCTTCACATCCCAGTTCAACAAAGCAGTAAGCCTGTATGGCCCACCCTCAGCTGTGAAATAGAATTTTAACATCTTCTAAAGGGGATACCCATCAAAGAGTATTGGCGAAAGAGGCAGCCATGTCCTGTACTTCGTCTTCTTGGGATATTTTTAGTTAAGCAGTTATTCAACCACATTCTACACCTGGGATTATTATACAAGGCATTTAAAGTGTCAATAAACAAAAGTGGGATGCCATAACTTCCTAGGTATGTCCACAAACATTACCAGCATACTTGGCCAAATGCCTTGGCTGCATCCACAGACAATATTGCCAAAGGCAGAGATTGAGAAACCGTTTTATCAGTAATACCGATCCTGATGTGTCAGCTCTCCCAACTGTCTACCCAGTATGAACCCTTTCTGGTCATCATTAACTAACTTCCCAACAACCTCTTCCCAAGTATCCCTGCACACACCTTATAATCAGCACTTAACAATGAGATAGGCCTGTTAGAACCTGCTCCGGACTAGTTAGCTGCTCTTCCAAATGCCAATCTCTTTGCAGCACCATCTCTCCCTGTTTCTCCTGCCTAGTAAACTGCATAGCCCAGCTAGTTATCATGCCTCTCCGATAAGCCTTATTGGAGTCCCAAACTGCTGCTATCAAATTGGTAGCAAAGTTCTCCTTAAAGAAAACATGAGCGTGTGTCTGAAGAATGGTGTCAGAGCAGGTTGCTAAATAAGTTTCATCTCCACTGCCCATCTCCTACAACTTTGTTTCCCTCTCAGATACAACTCAATTTCTACTACTGGTTGATCCAAGAGGAGGGAGGTCATATATAAGACTTTTGTCATCTGCTCTAAATTTCTCCTATCTACTAACTAGAAATCATTCCTGGGACTATGTCCATATGTTTTACTGTGAAATGAGTATACTCTACAATGTCTGTTTTACACCCTCCAAACATCCTCTAAATCTAAATCCTGTATTATGATTTACAGACAAGTAGCTGACCTAGGTGAATTATAATGGTATCTTGAGATGAACTGATCTAGTTTACAATTTACCAAAGCATTACAATAAACCCTCCTCCAATAAAATGGGTGTACCATATTCTAGTATATTTGCAAATAATTATGAACGGGAAGATGAATCCCATAATACCCAACACATAAGTGTCATATTTCTCGCACTGTGTCAGCACTATAATCCATCTTCCATTGGGATCGGTCTCTGACCGAAATACATTAATCCTGGCATTATTCCTATCCCCCTTGTTACACCATACGTGAGATGTACAAATCACCTCTTGAATCCAGCTTTGCTCTTTAGTGACTGCTCTTAGCTCTTCCTAATCCATACGTGTTTCCTGTAATAAAATTAGATGTACTGCATTCACACTCTAAAACACTAGAATTATTCTCTGCCTTTTATTTGCTCTAAGGCCATTGATATTCCAAAAGATTAGTTTACCTCCTTGCATAATCATGCTGGCTAATTAACATCTCAAGAGAAAACACTGCTTTGGTGAATAGGAAAAATATTATTATACATTTTTTTCCTCAACTTGTTCCCTACCCTTTGTCGACCCTCCACATGCCGACAACCCTCCACGAATCTCTCGTCCATCTAAGCCAATTTGAGTACACTCCCCAAAACCCTACATCCGGTGTCTCAGGTCTATTATAAATGGCAATCTATTTTCATTAAAACATCCTAGATGAAGACTAAGTAAAGGCAATGAATATTCTAGTCAGTGGTTCCCAAACTTTTCACCCCTGAGGACCCCCATTGAGTCACTGCTGGAAGCCGGGAACCCCCAAGCAATTTGTATGATGTAAATGTCAAAGATTAAAAAATAAACACACGTGTGCACATCAAACAATAACTAGACTTAAACTACTAAAGATTTTAATATTTTTATATTTAAAATATTTGCAAAAATCGAAAAATCTTAACAAGAAGGTTGGTGTTGCATCTAAGGAAGAAGTTTTCATTGTTTGGTTCTATTTTGCTGCCCGAAACTCCTCCTCCTGCCAAGGCTGGACTACAAAACTAAAGTTGCTCTGGCAAAAGTTGTCAGACCAGTCCCTGTACAGTGCACACCAAATGCTGTGAGTGAGCCTGACCACTACAAAGGGGGCAAAATACTGTTTTTTAATGCATGGTAGGCACTCTTTGCAGCAGGAATATTAACCATCTGCATCTCCTTAGATGAGTCAAAGCTGCCACTGGTCAAAACCCGCAACTCACTCTAGCATGTACATTAATCACCAAAGTTATCTTGACACTTTTATTGCTGCCCAAAAACTGCTCATTATACAAGCAACTTTGTAGTGCTTTTACAACTTCTATCTGGGGACCCCTAGGAATGTGTCACAGACCCCTGGGGGTCCACGGACCCCAGTTTGGGAACCACTGTTCTAGATTACTTCCAGAGTAAATATCTTTCTGCCTAAGGTGACCCCTTACGTTCCTCCCTTCAGCTTTTGGATCATACCCGTCACTTCCACCTCTGTCCTCACAACTGTCATCACCTTCAAGGAAGGAGGGGACTTAGGGGGTCATTGGGATGGTAGATGGACTTGAGTCCATCCGCCATCAGTGGTAAACCGGGACTGTCCACAATACATGCGATGGTCCCGCATACCAAATCCATAGGCGACCACCTCAATGGCGGTCGCATTTTGTTTTTTAACATTGCGGCGGATGCTGCTTATAGCAGCACCCGCCGCAAAGCAAAAAGCAATGTTGTGCATTTCACTGCACTATGTAGCAGGCACCACACGGTGTCTGCCACTTGGTGCAGTGAAATATTGGGAGGTACCATGGGTACCCCCCCACTGCAGCCACACCTCCCCCAACACTAGGGGGGCCTGCAATGGGCCCCCAAAACAATTCTCCACCAGCCTTTACATGGTGGCATCGCCGCCATGTAAAGGCCTGCAAACTCCACCAACATAATCTGGTGGACGGTGTCTGCTCTGCTAGGCACCACCACAATTTATCCTTCCTTGTCCGTCCACCAGGTAATAACACTGATTGCTTCTGGTGGACCAGTAGCAGACAGTACTTCCGTTCTCCACCGACAGAATGGGATTCCCACCTCCCTCCTAATTCTGCGGTGGGAAAATCGAGGTCCGATGACGGAAGCACTGGATCACATGGCTGGAGATGGCTCTCCTTCCGCCATCCTAATGACCCCCTTAATTTGTAATTTGGCCTCAAATCCCTGCAGCTCATCCATTCTCATCCCTAATGCCTCTTGACTTTCTCCGATCACATGGCATACATCTGATCTCATCACACTAACCATTCCTTGATATTCTACTGTTTTCACTTTCAATGCTGTGCTAAAATTAGCTCCTTAACCAAAAACGACAGGAAGTTTTTCAAAATCTTCGTGAGGCATTTCCTATTTGGGTTCAGTCTATACAGGTCTCTGTGCACAATCTACGTCTTCAAGACCACTTCTTTTAACTTAGTTATGTCTCCATTAAACAGTCCATCCTGTATTAGCCCGATGAAAATCACTTTTATGTGTACACATTCTACACCCTCATGAATATTTATTATTTTGATATTATTTACCCTTACCCTCGACTGCTTTTCAATCCTTTCGAAGGTCTCTTGACCAGTTCTTTCCTTAGCTTATATTTTTACCAACTACTGAGAGTGGTTATCTACTTTTTTTGTAGAGCTCGCTACGATGTTCTCCAAATGTGATCTTTGGGAGGCCAGATCAACTATTTTTGTCTTCAAGGTAGTACACTTTTTTTGTATTCAGATTGATTGGTCTCGGAGATGGAAGATCTGTTTTTTAGCTCCTCAGAGATACCCACTAAAATCCTTTCTAGCCCTTCCAACTTTATGCTCAATGGAACTCTCTGATATACTTTAGAACACTCCCTTATGGCTGGATTACTGAGCTTATTGTCTCCCAAGTTTTAGAGCTACGTATGCTAGAATATATCTGCTCCTTAAGAACTCTACCATCTAAACCTTGCTTTGTAGGTGTTACCTCCCCACTAGTGCTTTCACTCTCCCTTCTATGGCCCCATGAGGATACTGAGGGTCAAAGAGTCTCTTGAGCTTCAAATCCATTCAACAGGGTTCTCTTGGTGAATTCTAGCAACATTTACAGGTGAAAGGTGGCTTCAACATTACTGCTCATCCTTCCCTCTCCCTTGCCCTCCTTTTTGTGGGACCTGATCTATAAGTCAGTGGCAACTTCCCTGATTCTTAATGGTTGAGAGACTGGGTAAATCCCCAATTGAACTTCTACTTCTCCACCTTAATTAGGCTTCTGAGCCCAGGACCTACCCAAAACTTGAATGCTTTAAACTGCTGGGGTAAATCTTTCATGACACTGAAAAAGGATCTTAGCACTGGAGCTGGCCTGCCCTGTGTAAGTGAGCTAAGGATAAGTCTATCTTCTTGCTATTTTCCAGTGGTCCACAATGTGAGAAAGGGTTTCCTATTATCTCCAACCCCCACCCCGTTTAAGGAACAGGCTTTACTTTGCCTCCCTACAGGGGATAACCTTAGTTCTGTTTAACACCTTTCCATGGCATGCCGTCGACTAGCTTCGACTGTAACTGATATCGATAATGTATTCTGCTATTTAAATATTTTAGAGGCTTCCATTTTTCTAGGACCAGGGAGACCCATAGACAGTCCGCCTTTACCCTCACTTAGACACTGCCCCGTATTGATAAGTACAACAGTACCTGCAAAAAGTTTGGAAGATGAGTCTTCCTTGGTTTTCTCATTCCTGCCTTTCTCTGACATATGCCCAAGCTTCACAAGGCCAGAGGAGTTGAGCTGGGGGCATGATACTCATGTACTGCCTCAGCATGTTGGAATGCATGAACTTAAAAGTGCAATTCATGAGCCTGCTTTTGCCTGCAATTGTCCTCTCTGAGTCTGTCACACCCACCACCTGACCCCTGGAAGGAAAACCTCATAGCACCTCTATGTTCTCTCTGGAGAACCACTGGTGCATGGACCTAGACAGCCGACAGCCAGCGTGTCATCAGAGAGCTCAACATATAGTTGAAGGTACAAGGCAGTCTAAAGTACACCGCTAAGCATTCTTAAATGCCCATGTGAACGTATAATGTCTGTGATGTCCCTAGTGTCACTAAAGTTATTAGAACATGACAGTTTATGCATCCTGAAGTTCAAAGTATTAACAGCTAAACACTGAAGCTGCACTGAATGTGTATTTGTATGTATTGCAGAGTTCGCCTTAGGTGGCATTAGTATTAAATTACATGTTAGAGGGATAAAACTGATGTTATAATGTCATTTAGACTCTAGACTAACAGTGCATATCGAAACTATATTGAATTTCTAATGATAATGAATTAAAAATATGTGCAAAAGAGTGAGAAATGCACTTCTCTATTATATTTAATTAAATACATTAACAAAGCTTTCTCTATTTGAAATGAAATGTATTTTTCATATTAATTAAATATTTTACTAGCTGAATTCATACGTTTGCATATTATTTGTGTGTTTATTCAAATGTCTTAATTAAATGTATTGCTATAATTCTGTTGCAATAGTATAAGAGAGGCCTGCAGAGCTGTATTCGCAGTCACATGAAAATGATAAAAGATTATTTATTTATTCATGAAGTTTTTTTCAGATTTAGTTCCCATGAGAAGCATCTTCTTGTGACAGAGATCATTGTTTAAAGGTGTAGAGATGTACCCAGTTGGCCTTGAATGTACACATTTGTTTTAACGATGCCTAGACTCATTGATGGTACACCTTTTCGTGGAAAGCTTGGTAAAGAAGGAGTATGTTTGACCTCAGAGTCCTGTGATTTATTATTATTGGATGGTGTCCCTTCAAAGTGATATGGTCTAATATTTTGGAGAATCCGAATGTTTTGCGATTTTGAGATGGCAGTGCTCAGTTGGAATTTAGAGACATGCTGCTCGCATTCCTGACCCAGACACTTTGTCTGATGAAGAGTTCCTGAATGCTGCTCCCTCTGAAGATGTATTTTCCTCTCTGCTTTTGACCCTTCAATGCCCTTTTGAGAACTAGAATTCTTTACCATCCCCTTCAGAAGAATCTTGATCCAGCTTCTGATATGCTGACTGTCCTTTTTTGTTTCCAAATTGTTTTTGCCCACCTTAGTTAGTAGTTACAGCCCGAGACTATCCTTTTTCCGAATTATTGTATGCCTTTTTGAAATGTGCCCTCATGTGCTTCGCCCTACACTAAATTTCCCTGATTTGGTTAGTTGTAGGGGTTTCCATTGCCCAGCCTAAAGTATGCCTCTGCTGAGTTTTAACTGACTGATGATTGTTAATCGTGACCAGCGTTTGTTTTCTGAGCATTATTTTTGTTGCATGTTTATTTTTGTTAATGCTAGTCTTCCTGAACGTATTCTGTCACGTTGTATAACCCCTGGTGATTATGTATTTTATATAAATTGGCATTGAAACCAGTCTATATGTCTGATGGCAGGAAAGAGTCAGATATGCTACAGCACCTGTCCCATTAACCACTCAAATATTCAGCCAGGTACATGTCTTTAGTGGAGAGCACTAATGGCATTTTATATAGCGCTGGCTAGACCTGGAGGTATCAGAGCGCTTCACATAAGGAAACAGTGTGTTACAAGTTGTAAAAGTTTCATAATAGTTAAAGAATGAATAAATATACAATACAGGAGTAATTTAACAAAAACAAAAACAAGGAGCAGAAAGACCAGGAAAAGCTGGTAATCCACAGGAAGGAGACAGCAGCTGGGAAGAAAACGAGACAAATGTCTGAAGTCCGACTGGGTAGGTGACGGCCATAGAGGTGTATAATATATATAAACACATCATTCGGGAGGGCCTAAGGGATATTTAAAGACCACGCATAGGTTGTATCCCCTTTATAACAGAATATGCTCAACCTGAAAAACCTATGGGTCTAACTTCTGATTCTTATATCAGGAAAGGAGCTATGGTCTCAAATTAGTACGAGTACCAGCTCAAGGCGTCATCCAGAAGATCGTTGCCCCTGTGTTAGCAAAATAAACACCCGTGTTGGATTCCCATCAATATTATGTATGACCAATATTCTCATGTGGTCCTCCGTCCTGGGTACAGTGTCTCTAGATCATTGAGACCAAATAGTACCGTCTGTGGACACATGGTTTACACATGCCAACACAAGGAACAACCATAAGGATCTGGTCAGACGGGTAGGTGCAGTGCAAAAAAGAAAAGTGTATGTGAAAAGTTAAAATAGGATAGAGAATCTCATTCCAATTTTATTCTACCAAGAACTCTTCCTAATAAAAAACTAAGAACAGCGCAAAACTATACTACTGCAGTTTACCAAATATCTGCATGGGGGCCGACATGTTTCTGCCTAAGCGGGAGTATGACCCTAGGCTTTCATCAGGGCCTCTGTTCTCTCAATAGTGCGACTGCAAAGAAATTTGTGTGGGTGAAAAACTTCAAACAATAATTATGTGATATATCAGTAAAGGATATGAGTCTCCAAATACTGTGGCTTCACTCCTCCATGACACCTGGTAAATTTAGTAGATCTGTGGAGGGAGAAATAAAACATAACACAGGGAAACCATCTAAAAGCAAGTTATTAGCCTTAAGTATGCGTCTAAATATAGTACGTATAATCACTCACCCAGGGTGCCCGGGGAAGAGACCTCACCTCGTCCTGGTCCTGGCTCAGGCGTAGTGAGACCCCGCTCTGTAAGAGGAAAGCACACCGGAGCTGAATGTAGGCTGCGTGGAGAAATAATCCACTGCAAACCAAATTCAATTCTATACCAGTGAAAGTTGCTTTCCTTGCCTAAGAAGAGCTTGTATTGCTGAACCCCCACTCACTGGGACCTCTACCCACTAAAACCCTCCTCAGTTGCTCCTCACATGTCTTGGTAAGTGTGGTTTCTAGGAGGTGACTGAATCTCCTAAACAAGTAATATCTATCTCTCTGTTACTTTTCCACAGAGCTGTCTTCTGCTGTAGTCTGTCAGAAATTACTACATAAAAAGAGTCTGTCAGAAATTACTTCATAAGAATTACTGCATACGAGGAGAAGCACCATGTGGAGCTCCTTACCTGTCCAGCATTGTCTCTGGCAATAGCTGAGACAGGGGGAGGCACCGAGCTAGGCTCAAGCCCTCTTTTAGGTAATCCCATGATGGTCTCTCAGCCAATCGAAGTCAACAGCAAATGCCTAGCGCTGTCCTTGTGGTCTTAAGCTCCAAAGCTTAATAGTGCCCAACTTCTCAGTTATTAAAGACAAATGTCGCGAAGTGAGTGTATTAGATGTAAATCCTAAACCCAAAGTGTCACAAAACGCTCCCAGTCTGTTCGGCATCGATATCGCGTGATCTCGCGATATTTCGGAACTACAGCATGACGTCATAGCGTCCATGTTTGTAGTCCGTTTTTCTTACAATTAAAATAGATACTATTATCTTATGGTTACATTATCCAGATCACTGCACATATATGGAAAAGTGCATGTGGAAGGGGTCCGTTGGTTGAGGAGATATTAATGCAAGAAATTAGCGCAAAACGGACTGCGCCGAAAAACGGGTCGCGCTGGTCAGAATGTTATGCTGGTCTGCCTCAAAACTGTACCCCAGACGTCGGCGAGCTGGGTTAGCTCCTTGGACCTCAACAGATGTGTCCCGACCAGTACAGCCCCCTGACAGTGCTGTAAACTCGTGAGAAGAGGGCGAACTACAGGATGACATCACAGATGACAATCCTGTAGTTCAGAATCATTTTGGAAACCATTTTGGAAAGGGGCAGCCACTGAAGTTGGAGGCTATTAATGTCTCTGACACAGAGATAATGCTAGAGGGACATGTCATATGGGTCCATGTTCTTATATTTATATTCTTGCATTTTAATCCTTTATGAACCTTTTTGCATTTATATTCTTGCATTTTAATCCTTTATGAAGGTGTTAACATTATTGAGAAACCTATGAGTTGGTTTGTAAAAAGGGACTCAAGGGCAAAAAAGGGGGGGCATGGGAATGGGCCTAGTGTTTCTCTACCTCCCTTAGTGCCGCTACTTAGGATGTATGTGTGACGTCTCACCTCCAAATTGCTCAAGGGAAATGTGTCACCTTTCCAAAGCGCCAGGGTATGGTTGAGAAGACCTTAAAGTATTAGAATAGTGCATTCCCTGCTCAGAAAACCGAGTACAAATCATAGTACGGCTGATGTATAACGCCGGTAGTTCATACCAATATGTATTTCAGCGTATTTTATGAAAAAGTAAGACAGGTAACAGATACCCTATCTGTTCATTTCAGGTTCAGCCAGGGGATGTCATCATTCAAACCCTGTATATCTGTGCGTAGTTTAAACACCCATCTTTGCTCCTTTCGAAACAGAAAACTGGTCACGTCAGTGATATGTGATGGTACAAAGGGTTTCTCGAGTACAGTCCATGTAAAATCTGTTTCTCCATGGTTCTTCTCCAGAAAGTGTCGTGTCAACTTGGATATGTTCTTCTTGCATCGGAAAGTACTTTTATGCTCTAACATGCGTGTTTTTACTTTCCTAGTCGTCATGCCGATGTACTTTTCATGGCAAGGGCATGTGATCTGATAGATTAGATTCTCACTATTGCAATTGGAGAATTGACGCAATTCCCAGGGTCTAGTGGTTCCGATGTCTAGGCTGGTGACACTGTGAGTCAAGGCACACATTGTACAGGTCCCACATGGGTGGTGCCCTTTGATTGCAGGTAGATCCCACAAAGTTCCTATTGGTCTCTTGATTTGCTCTTGAGGACGGGTGTGTACTAAACGATCTCTCAAACTACTGGCTCTCTTGAACGCAAAAAGGGGATATTCAATCTTCTCCCTTCCGCTGTTGAGTATCCGCCAATGTCGTCTTATAATTTTCTGTACGCTGTTAGATTTGGTGTTAAAGGTGCTAACCATGGTTAACCGGTCTTTCGGAGGTTCTCGCGTGGAGGCTTCAAGCAATGCTTCTCTGTTGTTGTTCGCCGCCCGTTTCCAAGAGCGCATTATCAGTTTTTTTGGGTAATGTCTTTGTGTCAGTTGTTGTGAAAGAGCACTGGCATGGATATTGAAAGTTTGTGTGGTGGAACAGTTACGTCTAAGACGTAAGAACTGGCCCACGGGCAAGTTATCTCGCAAAGATTTAGGATGTTGACTCTCGTATAGAAGTAGTGAGTTCCTTGCCATGGGCTTGCGATAAAGTTCCGTTTCTAAACCCTGAGGAGTAGTGTAGATGGAGAGATCCAGAAAAGCAATTCTGTCCTTGCTGGTCTCGATGGTGAACCGTAGAAAATCGTTTTGTGCATTGAGCCACTGATGGAATTGGAGCACTGTATCGGTGTTACCTCTCCAGATTAGTAACACATCATCTATATAGCGTTTCCACCACAATATAGATGTCAGGAAGGGATTGCTTGCTGCCAATACTGTTTGTTCCTCAAATTTATGGACGTATAGGTTCGCCAGCGAAGGAGCAAAAATACTGCCCATGCTCGTCCCTGATTTTGTAAATATAGGGTCTCCTCAAATTTGAAGAAGTTTTCTTTCATGGCCATGGTGGCCAGGCTCATGATGAAGGGGACCGGAGTAATGGAGTCAATTTCGGATTCCCCCAGGATGGATCTGATGGTATCTAGAGTCTCATCCTGGGGGATGGATGTATACAGAGACTCAACATCAAGTGAAACCAACAGGTCTGTTTCTAGGTTGAAATCAATTTCTGGGATTAATCTCAAGACATCGGCTGTGTCCTTCAAATAGGTAGGCATGGTGTGTACTATGGGACGTAGAAAATGATCAACAAAGGCAGAGAGTGGCCATAGAGGTGTGCCAGAGCCAATCTCCCTATAACTGTCGGGAGTAAGTGTGGGCGTAAAATCCGTTTCGCAGGCGAATTTGCGGATTTTCCACGATGTCGCGATCCGCGAATCTCGTGAAATCGCGGTAAAATCCGCGAATCAGCGGGGACGAATTTTCAGCCAAGCAAGGGTTACAGCAGCAGGTGCAAAAGTTGAACCTAATTTCTTTGTAACCTTTTACAAAAGAGTTACAAACAAATTAACTTCAACTTGGACACCTGCTGCTAATTGCTTCCTGGCGCCTCGTTGCCTACTTGCAACTATTCTCTGACCCTGCCCTGACCCTTGAAGCAGGGTCAGAGAATAGTTACAAGTAGGCAACGAGGCACCTGTCCAAGGAATTAAACCTCATCAGGAAGCACTTACAGATATAAAAAACAGGAAGAAGGGAGAGGATGGCAAATACACCCATTTTGAGTTGTCAGGAGGGGTTAAACTAAAAGAGACCTTTAAAGCACAATTTTCATATGCATTTTGCTAAAAATAAAAAGCTGTATGTTCTGTAGGGGCAACTCAGGAATCTGGCCCTTCAGAGATCCGGCCTCTCTTTCTTTCTCTCGTTCTCTCTCTCCCTCTCTCTTTCCCTCTCTTTATCTATCTATCTATCTATCTATCTATCTATCTATCTATCTATCTATCTATCTATCTATCTATCTATCTATCTATCTATCTATCTATCTATCTATCTATCTCTCTCTCCCTCTCCCATAAACGACTGCATGGGTAACTTCGCTATGCAAGCGGCTCGCGAAGACGCAAAAATCCCAGCAAACACGCAAAAATCCCCGCGAACACGCAAAAAACCCCGCGAACACGCAAAAAAACAAAAATCCGCAAATTCGCACAAATTCACGAATTTTGCGGATCGCGAATTCGCAAATCCGCAAATTCGCTGATCGCGAATTCGCAAAATTCGCCCATGCTTAGTCGGGAGCAGCTCCACCCGGAACCGGCCATGTATGCATTTCGGGCTCTGCCAGAATAGAGAGGATCAGGAGGAGATAAAAAATTTACAGCCTGATTCATGAAAAACGGGATTTGCGATTCTCAAATAGCGAAAAGTTGCGAATCGCTATTGAGAAATCGCAAATCGAAATTCATGATGTTTAGCGATAATAAAATGCGATTTGCACGCGGCCGCAAATTCCGTTTGTGATTAACGATAATCGCAGAAAAAATGCTATTTCCGGCTACATCCGTGTCGGGATTGCGATATCGCAAATAGCGACATCGCTAATTGCGATATCGCTAATTGCGAGATCGCAAAATCGCGAGATCGGGAAAACGGGAAGTCGCATTTCGAGCACAGTGATGACATCACAACCAGGAAGTAGCCAGTTCCCACCCCCATTCATCACAGTGAGGCAGACCTCGAGTCAGCAACTGGGAGAGCTCCTGCTTTTCCATTCTTGATTCCTACTCTGCAACAACAGTGCTGCCATGTCTGAGGAAGCTGTTCCTGGCCCCAGCAACACCACAGGGCGGAAGAGGAAGCTGAAATTTTCAGAACAGGAGCATTTGATAGAAGGGGTGGTGGCCAACCACTCCAAACTGTTTGGCAAGGACTCCAGGAGGGTGCCGGAGCAGGAAAAAAGGAGGATCTGGCATGGAATTGCGTCCACCGTGAACTCCGTGGGTGTGGCCGTTAGGTCACTGGACGAACTTAAAAAAAGATGGTACGACCTCCGAGGTCGTGCCAAAGAGAAGGTGGCGGAGCGCCTTGGAGAGGCATCGGGCACAGGAGGGGGAGGACCTACAGTCCCTCCAAACACAGCCTTGGAGGACCAAGTGGAAGACACGCTTGAGAGGGAGGAGTTGCATTGGATTCACGCGTCTGGACTCATCCCGCCCCACCCAAGACACCCAAGGTAAGTGGCATGCGACTGCGACCCTGTCCCCTATGAATGTCCATGACCATATAGGCTCCCATAATGTTCCATAGTCATGCCATTGTTGCACATCAGGTAATGCCCTAAAGCATTGTGGGACATGTAGTGTGGGCACAATGTAGTAGTACCACAATGCAGCCAGACAGGTTCCAAAGTACGCAAAGCCATAGCCAGTCAGGGAATGTCACCCAGCATGCATGTAGTAACTGCACGTCTGACAGATACATGCAACTAATGATCGTCCACTTACCCTCACAGGTGGCGCTGAAAGCAGCGACAGCGAAAGGCTGCTAATAGATGAGGAGGCCCACGAGGAGGAGGAGGTGCAGCCACAAACACAGGCACCAGCCCCTGCCGCAGCAACAACACCAGCAGCCAGGTCCACCAGCAGTGTGCCCCCTGCGTCTGGCGCACCAACTACAGCCGCAGCCAGGCCCACAACTAGTGTGCCCCCAGCCTCAGCCGCACCAACTACAGCCGCAGCCAGGCCCACGACTAGTGTGCCCCCAGCCTCAGCCGCACCAACTACAGCCGCAGCCAGGCCCACAACTAGTGTGCCTCCAGTCCCTGCCACACCAACTACAGCTGCAGCCAGGCCCACGACTAGTGTGCCTCTAGTCCCTGCCGCACCAGCAACGCCTGCTGTGACACCACCAGCTGCTGGTGCTACTACATCAGGGCCCGCGACAGTGGCAACACAGCGGCCAGCCACTGTGTCAGGCCAGCAGAGCAGGTGTGGCAGGTCTCGCCAGCACACCAATGCAGCAATCAGCAGGAGGGGCAATGGACAGCGGGTGGCGCGAATGAGCGTCGAAAGACGCATGCTGCGTATTCATCAGCGGCAGGCACGGCAGCAAGGTGCCATACAGCTACAGCTGTACAAAATTGGGCGCAATGTGGCCGGAGTGGGGGACCGCATGGACCGCATGACGGCGGCCAGGGCAGGTGTGGGGGACCGCATGGACCACATGACTGCAGCCATGGCAGGTGTGGGGGAGGGATTGGCCCGCATGACTGCAGCCATGGAGGCCAACACTGCAGCGATGACAACTCAGCGCAACGCAGCACGCCGGCCCCACCATCAGCTTTTGAGCCGGCTGGCGGCCTACACCAGGTCCAATTATGTTGCAGGCAATGCAACATCACAGTTGTCGTGGCGGTCCCTTGCACATCAGCACCAACTCATCCAGTGCTGTGAGGATATGACCAGGGTCCTCGAGCACCTGACCACGGCGGTGACAGCACTACACCCTCCTGCTCTACCTGCCACTGTTGGGGGTGATGATGTCAGTGATGGGACATCGAGCATGAGCAGCCACTCTGCCTCACAAGTAGGGCCACTCAGGCGCAGCACCAGGCCCACGGCAGGTACACATGCCCCGGAAGAGGATGAGCCTCAGAGGCGCTTGGGTGGTACGCGCAGGAGGCGCAATTGACTACATATGACTATTACAGGCACAGGCTGAGTATAAGCCTGCCCTGTCCTTTGACACAGCAGTATGCAGTAATACTGTTAGTAAAGAAGAAAGTTAAAGTGGTACCATTATTGTGATTGAAACAATTATATTTATTTTTGCAGCACACATTAGCGTTGTGTCATTATTACATTTTGCATGCATTTGTGATTTGTGGGGTGAGGGAAGAGGGTGCACTAGAAACTGTTCACTGTGATGTGGTTGCGACGTCTGTGGCCTTCAGCTGGGTTCTCCCCGCGTGCATGGCGCGCATGTGCAGGTGGCCGGTCGTCCCCTTCAGATTCACTGCCAGAGATGTCGACAGGTATCCGGCACTTGGTTGCAATGTTATGTAGTATTGCGCAGACAGCCACAATGCGGCAGCACACTGCAGGACTGTAATACATGGCCCCACCTGTCTTGTGCAGTATGCGGAACCTGCTCTTGAGCAGCCCAAATGCCCTTTCTATGCAATTCCTTGTCCGTATGTGTGCAAGATTGTAGCGCCGTTGCTGGGGTGCAGCAGGGTTGAGGTATGGGGTGAGGAGGTATTCACGGAGGGCGTAGCCACTGTCACCTGAATGAGAGGAGCAGAGGGTGATTGCCTGTGCTGCGCTGCTACCTAATAGCAATGTGACATTGTCGACAAACTGTACTTACCAAGTAGGTGTCCTTCCCCAAAGTCTCCCCTGGCCAGTCGTGTGTGGAGGCCGCTGTGCCGGAATATGAAGGAGTCATGGCTACTCCCTGGGTACTGGGCCACAATGTCAGTGATGTATGTCTTAGCATTGCAGACCATCTGTATGTTGAGGGAGTGGTAGGACTTGCGATTGAGGAACATATACTCCGTGGCAGCTGGTGGGCAGATGGCGATGTGGGTACAGTCTATGCATCCGAGTACATGTGGAAAATGGGCTACATTGTAGAATTGTAGCTTGGTCAAGTCCAAATCCTGTTGGCTGGTTGGAAATTTGATGTGACGGTGTAGCCGGGTGAGCATAGCGTCAACAAAAGTTTGGAGGCAGCGTGACATTGTGGGCTGGGATATCCCCCCAGCAGCCGCTACTATCCCCTGGAAGCTCCCGGAGGCCTCGAGGTGCAGGCTACACAATACCTGCACATGTGTAGGCACCGCATTGGTACGCCTTGTTGGGTGCTGCATCAGGGGGTCAAGGTCCTGTATTAGCTGCATTATCATTCCCCCATTCAGCCTGTATTTTGCATATATCTGCTCTCTGGTTTGGCCCAGCAAGGTGACCCGCTGGCGGAAAATCCTGTCCAGGATCCTGCGTCTCCTCCGTGCTGCTCGCTGTAGCCTTCGACGCCTGACCATCATGTACATTCCTGGCATTGTGGAACTCCTAATGCTGCTGCTGATTGTCCTTATGTATGATTGGTCAGGCCTGAACCTGTTACTGATTGGCCAACGGTTTTTTAAAAGAAAATTTTTAATGGCTTTTATGGTTACCACCTGCTTTGAGTTGTCCTTAATTTGCGCCGCGCAAACAGCGATTTTTGGGTTTTTCGCTATTTGCGATTTTTCATGAATGCCGATTGCGATTGTATTGCGAATTCGCTATTTATTTCGCAGAATCCGTGGATTGTCGCATTTTCCGATTCGCTAATGCTCTCCTACCGGGATTCTGCGATTTTAATTGCGAATTCGCTATTATGTGTTTGCGATTTCGCTATTTTCATGTTGAATGCCGATTACGGAAATTGCGCCCGCAATTGCATTTTCGCAGCGATTGCGGGCGCAATTTTGCTTCATGAATCAGGCGGATAGAATCCAAAGAGGGAGGTAGAAGCTGGCGAGAATGGCAGGATAGGGAAGGAATGTGGTTTGGCATCCTAGAGCTGAAGAGGGGTAGAGAATGGAAGCCAGAACTTCAACAGAAGTTAGTCCTCAATAGGCCACCCATAGGGACATTGAAGAAATAGAGTCTGGGGGCCATTTTAGAGTCAGGCAAACCCCGGGTAAGGAGTCCCACCTCGTCTAAAAGGACATCTTCCCTCTTCGGTGGAGATATCTTGGCGGGTACCATTTTGGGGTTGGGCTCAGCGAGATCCAATTTAAAAGTAATTAACAGAGTTAGAAGGGGGATTTATTTTGGTACCAGCCGGTCCTCTAAACCCCGTTTAGAGTGAGTGTGGCTATTTTCTGCTTCTCCACTCACCACCTCTGAAGCTCGTCTGCTGAGGATCTAGGGGGTCACTACTGGTCATGCTAGAGTGCCCCTCCCTCTCCAGCACAACCCTACCGTAGCAAAATCAGGGGGGTCAAGGGGCCACATAGTGAAGAGAGCATTCTGCGAGGGAAAGGTAGAGCATGTTCCATAGACTTCAGTCGCCATCTTAAGGCCAGGTGGCTATGATGACAAGAACGCTGAAGTTTCAAAAGCAACACTGAATCAGGCAACAAAGGTTAACTTGCCTTGTCAGAAAATAGGGCCTGAAGAAACCTGACAGGACAGGCACTTCGGCCGGTAGTTAGGTTGCTGATCCTGTGCTTATTGAGTTGGTTATAGAGGTCTCTCGTCATCTGCCATTTTGAAACTTTGCGTTTCTTCATCTGATGGGAACCTCAGTGGTGATTCTGCACAAGTCAGCTCCCTCCATAAAGCCGCAAAAAGATCACCGTGGAGGGGCTCCAAGCATCAGCGTTGTGGGGATTCGGACCCTGAGCTCAGGTGGCAGCTCGAATGGCCCCAACCAGGAGGGGACCCGGAGTCACCACTCCAGAACAGTAAGGCGTCTTCGATGTAGAGGAGAAAAGGCAAGACGATGCACGCATACTTTGGGGAAAGGAAACAGTCCCACAGGGAAGAAGTGTGTCAGATGGCCAGATGCTGTGCCAGAGGGACAATGACGCCGGGGAACAAGTGGGCCCAGTAAATACCCCCCTCCCCCCCTGCTGAAATCAGGCGTCTCCGGTCGGGTCCTCTGGGACACAGGTTGAAGGCAGAGATAAGGAGAGCAGATGGTGCTGGAAAGTATTGCCCCCCTGCTGAGAACAGGTGATACGTCGGCCCTCTAGGAGTGGAGGGGAAAGACCCACCGTTCAGGTGCTGGCCGCTTGGGCTCCGGTCGTGTCCTCCGGGATGCGGAACGATGGCAGCAGGCATCAGTGCCAGAGGCAGCAAAATGACGCCAGGGAGTAAATGGTCAAGGTAAAAATGCTCCCTTGCTGAAGTCGGATGAGACGATGAGCCTCCGCGGGAGAAGGAGAAGACCCAGCTCGCTTGGGCTCCGGTCGGGTCCTCCAGGACGCGGATCGATAGTAGCAGACATGGTCTTGTCGCCAAACTCCTCTGGCCAGTGGAAAAGACCTTACAAATGGCATCGCCATACGGGGTCCCCACTGGCGCCAGGAGACCTCCGATCTTTGAACATCAGGAGGTCGGCAGGCACAGGATCGGAGGAGCCCACTGCGTTGGATCCAAAGGCTCGTCTCAGTGGATATCAGTCTTCCAACAGCAGATTGGCCACAGAGCGGGTGATCAGCCGAGCGGTGCCGGAGTCCGGGCAGCGTAGGACCAGAGCAGCCGCGGTGGTCGATTCAGCGTCGATCCAGCATCTTCAGCCTGCCACCATTTTTCTGTCATTTATCTCTCTGTGGTGTGTAGCAATTGCTTATATTCTCTCTTTAGCCTTAAGATGGCTCTATGTACAAAAACACACTGGCTACAATACATCCTAACAGGATGAACCTAGCTACAAATTCCACTATGAGAACTATTTACTAGTTCTGCGTTTTGCTAATGACTACTACATACACATTTGTTCTCTTTCAGAGAGCTACATGTTCTCTGATAAACAATGCTTAACATAACTGTGATGCGGTTTTAGTGCTTTAGCAGCCTTCATAGGTTTGAAATACTGCTTGCAGTTCAGACTGCGTTGATTGCTGGCACTTCACAGTTGTGTGACCTTTTCTTTAAGTGCTAAACTGCGTCTTCGCAATGATGCAGTGTGCCTTTAAATCTTAACTGTGTCAGCCTGCAGTGCTGTTGCTTTTAGCTTTTTGGTGCACTTCTGTGACTTATTTCTTCAGCATAATGTTTGATATGAATTTAGTGTTTGCAGCTGTACTTTGTTCGTTCTTCCCAATTAGTATTGGTTGTTTTTAGCCTTGAATGCACCAGTGTGACTCGTATTCTTGTAAGTTGTATTAAAATGGGATCTCTGAGCCCTCAAAAAATCGATCATAAGTCGAGGTTGTGGTAGCAACCGTTCTTTCATTGCAGTATCCAATTCACGTCCTTATTACTGTGAGGGTTTCATGACGTCTACGGAGGATTCCCAATTTAGATTTTGATTGTGTAGCCAATGCTTTCAAGAGTCCATCATCTTAGAAAGGCAGAGAGTTAAAAGTACTTTCCACCAGATTTTCTGCTGGAAGACGCCTTCTTTAAACTTTGTTACAAATTTTCATACAAAGAAATGACCTCTCTACAAAACTTGTACAATAAAGTCGCCCAATTTGAAACACTCAGTTCTGGCCGTCTCACGCACCACTATTTTTAATAACATATTTGGATACAAGCGGTACCTTATGGGGAGAATAATTCCTGTGTTTGTGACATGTATTGGGTTACCTGGAAAAAACGCTTGACATTTCACCTTCATGGAACCGATTAGAACAGCTCCAAAACTATCCATTGACCCTGATCTAGACAAATTCAAAACTTATCTAGTCTCATTTGAAGAGTTGTGGCAAAGAATTTGAGGGTGGTGCTGGATACGTTTTTCCGACCTCCTTCAGACCTCGGTGGACACGGCCTTTGTGTTTGCATGATTAAAAATGTTTTGCCTCCATAAACTTTCAAATTCAGAAGATAAAACATTTAACTAGAGAAAAACGTTACGCTCAAGCTGTTTGAGTTCCCACAGGTACATAAGAGTGCACCTAGTTACTACCTAACTACCTAACACATTGACTTAAATTGCATTTGACCGTGCTACTATTTTCTTTGGAATACTTTTTATTTTCTCCTTAACATTTGTTTTGTGCAAATCGTGTCCATGTAATTTTATGTACGAATTTTGTCCCTTCTTTATTTTATTCTGGCCTGGATTACGTTTCTTTAGATCTAGTATTATTAAATGGGTTAGTTTGTTACATATAAAACCTCACACAGATTCCTTAAGGATTGTCTGCTTCTCAGATCATTACTATCAAGTTGAACCATGGTTACTCTCATTAAAGCCTGTTTAATTTAGGAGTACTTCAGTTTGGGGAATGTTGGAGCGCAATCACACCTGACGTCAAGGCTATGGTCTCTCACACACATCCGGCTGCTGCTATATTCCAGGTGAGCAGCCTCATGCATTTTGAAATACATTGTTTTCTCTCATTTGCATATTTTTGTATGTCTTACCAAATAGATGTCAAGGCCCATGTGCGAAAACCCATTCTCTGCACTTTGTAATTTCAAGTAGATGGTGTTGATTTATCGGAACTGTACAAATGTGAGGCATCCTGCCTATTATAAAAGGAATGGGAAGACGGTATTAGTACTACACAAGCGTCAGCAGCATAGAAGGTGTATAATACATATCTCCAAGTGACGTTTCTGTGATTTGCTGTGCGAAAACCCTATGAACTACATTTCAGTTGAGAGAAATGTATGCTACAAAATACTCGTCACCCTCGAAACATTGTGTAAGGTGTGACATCATTATAGCATGTGTGCCACACAATACGTTTACCTCTCATGTGCGTAAGAGTTGTGGCATAGAAATGCATATTAGGGAAGACGCAGGCAGACCATAAAAGACGCTGATTAAATTATGCACTGTCGCCACAATTATAAAAAGCCACTTTCACAGCCCTATGACATCTTTGAGTTTAAGTGTGTTATGTTTTCAAGGTATACACGTCCACAGCATTAGAACTGTGGTAGAGGTTCAGACAATACAATGGGAACATATTCAGGCTGCCACCCTTGCTTGGGCTTTGTGAGGTAATTTAGTGGCTGAGGTCTCGCAAACAAATGGCTTCATATACACTTAGGAAGGAGGTGAAAATCAATTTCTTGAAAACATTCTAAAATTCGCAGGAAGAACCGCAGCCGAATTTTTAGCATGGGTTTATTAGAATACACTCTGGGGGACTTTCTCAATGACTTATCGCCGAGTTAGCAGCACTTTATCGCAGACAAAGTGGTGATAGATTAATCGCCCTATTCACAAGCCGGTGCTAACAGCCGATATCGTCAGTTTACCTTCGATAGCAGCCGCAAAAAACATCGCCACGGATAACACCAGGAAATAACGCTAATGAGATGCAGAGTAGGCATTCCAGTGCAAAAAGCCGCGACAACATCACTTCGCAACATTCTCGACAACCTGCCAGATCGGCGATAAGATCACAAAACATGTGATAAGGCGCGTTAGCAGCAGGAAATTAACACCTCCTCTTTCCTGGTATTAAGTCGGATGATAACCTGCACAAGAAATGGGAGCCCAGCCCACAGCCACACAAGAAGAACAACAGATGCCATGGAGCTACTGATCATGCAACTCGGACACCCAAGAGGGCCACAACACCCATCGCCACCAACCCCAGGACCGGCCGGGGCCCTACCCCGGGCACCCCATACAAAGATATTTTACATCAACTTTACAAAATCATTAACAAAACAATTCGCCTGATGTCACACAATTCCACATGTGTGGTCATAAAAAGGAGAATCATTCATTCATCTCTGAATTAAAAAAAAAATATTCTATACAAATTCAACTCAAAACAACTATTTGGAAGAGTCATGGCAGGTCTTCACTGGAAAATCTGTAAGTCACAGCCTGCAAGAAAAAATTGAAGACAAGAAGGTGTGCCCTACGCTCTTCAAAGGACAGAGAGAGAGAGAAAGACAGAGAGAAAGAAAGGGAGAGAGAGAGAGAGAGTGAAAGGAAGAGAGGGAGAGAGAGAGAGAAAGAGAGGAAGAAAAAGAAAGAGAAAGAGAGGGAGAGAGAGAGAGAGAGAGAGAGAGAGAGAGAGAGAGAGAGAGAGAGAAAGAGAGGGAGAGAGAGGGAGAAAGAGATAGTGAAAGGAAGGCTCTTGGCTCATACATGCCAGCTGTTGTGTGTGTGTCGCTATTGGTGCACCATAAGCCTAAAGCCTGGCCTCAATTGCGATTCAGAAAAGGGGGTGGTGATGAACAGAGTGTCTGAATTAAGCAGACCACTCTTACCCAGTCCAAAGATCCATCACGGTTATTTATCTCACTGCACCATCCCAGCTCAGAACCTGGCTATATGCAAATCAGTCTGTCCCTGGCCCAGTGCATCATGGGAACAGGGCAGACTAAACTACCAAGCCAATTCTTCACCAGAAAGGAGACAAGCTACCGGGGACCGGTTTCTGGCATTTCAGCCGTCTTCGGCCCGGCTTGCTTGAATCCTGATGGTGCAGTGAGAAAGGGACTCATGTCTGAGTATACCCTGCCACACCTGTAGTGGCCAAAAACGATTCAGAAAAGGGGGTGGTGATGAACAGAGTGTCTGAATTAAGCAGACCACTCTTACCCAGTCCAAAGATCAGGGCTTGATCCATCACCGTTATTTATCTCACTGCACCATCCCAGCTCTTTAGCCTCAATTGCAGCGTGAATGCCACATCACATTTTTATAATGCAAGCAGAAGTCAGACTAACATTAGGGATGAAAGCTCCATTGTCTCAAAACATAAAGCGGAAGGACATCTGCACCTCCGAACTTGGTATTTCATGCGGCAGGCACACCCTGAGAGAGATACCATAGCAGATGATGACGACTCCCACACAACGGACAGTGCTAATGAAAGACCAATGTATCCACACCCCAGACACAGAAGTCCTTGCTCGAGGTACTCTTGCATGGAATGCCCTTGACACTTACTTACAAAACAACCCATATCTCCAAACGTTGCACACGCATATGACTCATTGCTCCGAGCTGTGGCATATAATTCACATAACTGCGGCAGGTCAGATGAGTGCCGGTTCTACGAGATCCACCAACGCAATGGCAGAACAACCCGGGCACATGCACTACCCCTGTCTCGTGGAACTGTACCGTGCACGTCTGCTGCATTTGTTGGGGGCATTGCCACTGACAGTGTTGCGCATCAGTTATCATCTGAGCTTTTGTCTTGCGTACGTCACCTGCATCCAGCCGTGGTTCCACTGTTGATCATGCATTTTCGAGTGGCCCATGGATGTCTGCCTATCCAACACAATTGTTATAAAACAGGGGTAGACCCATTGTAGTCAAAGGACCTGGGTATTCAGCAGTATAGACAACAATTGGTCCTCGACATAATTTCACTGGTGAAAATAATCATAACATTTGATCAATATTATTAACTCCACATCCAGACTGAATCTATAGTCTTACTGACATGGATGATGCTAGCCCACAGCTTCAAAAAACATTTACAGTAGGTGCCAATAAACCAATAAAGCCAAAAAGGGGGTCCAACTGGGGTAATTAATTTAATATATCATGTATTGACGAATGGAAATCAATGTCTCTATATACATATATTTACACAAATCTTAAAGCAAAATACATTTTTTCTCTAAAAAAGAGAGAGAGAACGTGCACAGAGAAAGATAAAGTGTGTGCTCAAGTGAATGATCAAGAAGATCAGAAAAACAGTGTAGGTCATTTATATACAAGGAAACATTGAGCCTGTCCTAGGTACTGCTTGTAAAAAATACTTATTTTTTACTCGCTAAGTGCTATCTACAATTCCTTGGTCCTTAAATTGCCAACGGTGCAATTTAAGGACCAAGGAATTGTAGATAGCACTTAGCGAGTAAAAAAGAAGTATTTTTTACAAGCAGTACCTAGGACAGGCTCAATGTTTCCTTGTATATAAATGACCTACACTGTTTTTCTGATCTTCTTGATCATTCACTTGAGCACACACTTTATCTTTCTCTGTGCACGTTCTCTCTCTCTTTTTTAGAGAAAAAATGTATTTTGCTTTAAGATTTGTGTAAATATATGTATATAGAGACATTGATTTCCATTCGTCAATACATGATATATTAAATTAATTACCCCAGTTGGATCCCCTTTTTGGCTTTATTGGTTTATTGGCACCTACTGTAAATGTTTTTTGAAGCTGTGGGCTAGCATCATCCATGTCAGTAAGACTATAGATTCAGTCTGGATGTGGAGTTAATAATATTGATCAAATGTTATGATTATTTTCACCAGTGAAATTATGTCGAGTATCCAACACAATGGCAGCTGAACTGGATAATGACTTGTGTGTGTGCCCCCTGTTGGCCCACGACCAGGAGTGTAACCGTGATACCGGTTCATGGGATGCCCTGATATTTGACGTATATGCTGCCAGTTGGGCATGGGGATTGCACAAGTCCTCATGTGCAGGGACCACATCAAAGCACTCCCCTATTAGGCTGTGTTATGTATTTGTGATACGGTGTGGACGGAGCACATCTGTCCAGACCAGTTTATGGATTGGCTTGCCCTCGTGTTCGTTGAAGTCGACAATGATGTACTCTCGGAACTGATTGCCCAGGAAGCTGTGCTCGCATTCATGGACGAGTAACTATGTTCCTGCAGCCACAGCTGCTTGTAACCCAGAGCACAGGCCCCAACACCTTGTTGCATCTTGGAGAAATGGTCACATATCCCACCACAACAGTGGACATGGCTGCATTCGCCTGGATGCATGTGCGGGCACCTACATGTGTTGGCACACACCTGAGAAAGGTGAGGCAGTCCCATGGGTGGAGCTGCACAGCGTCGCTTGGCAACGTTCCTAAATCTGACATACTGCTGGAGGGCAAGAAAACACATGGCGATGTAGTACTACATGTGGCCTTGTTGGACCCTTTCAACTGCTCACTGTCAGCGGAGCAGACAGTCAGCGCAGTCCAGTGGTACAGCACAATGCAGATCCCATGGGCTGTGAGTTGTGTCCCCTGACACAGGGTAATGCGCATAGCCAAACATCACATGACTCGTCCAGCAAGGCAAGGTGGGCTGAGACCGTTGCCATCCGTAATGATTGGTGTTCATTTTTTGCCTCCCCATTTCTTGCACCTCTACATGTTCCCATGCTGCCTGTTAGTGTCTGAAGCATTGGTCAGCATAATGTGGCCCTTGTCTTGCCCGTACTGACACACACATGCAAATAAAGTCTACACAACTTAACTAGTGTTCAACTGTGATGAGTGTTGATTAGAATGACAAATTGTGTGCCTCAATGAGCATTGTCTGTACACAGGGAGGGACTTACTGACACATTTCACTTAGGGGTGAGTCCCTATTGCCAGCTCTACCTCTGTGAACCAGACATTGTGGTTGAGAAAGTTGCTGGTAGACCTGAGCTCTTACGTGTCTTCAGCAATGTGAGTATGGTGTCCAACTTCTTGCCTAGGGGATCAATGTGATCCATCAAAACAGGCTGTGTCCACACAGTTGACTGTGAGTAGGTATGCGAAGAGATGTTCTGTTGTCACATGTGATGGGGGACACTACTTTAGGCCTGCTACCAAACTAGACATTTTTACTCACAGCCCTATTTAATACATGGACGTGGGGCTATGTTAGGGGGTTGCGAGATTGTTGTTCATGAGCAATGAGGTCACAGCTTGCTCACACCTTCACAGTCATCTAATTGGCCATGTAGGTCAGGGTCAAACATGCGCATTGATGTCATTTCCCAGGGTGTACCTTTTTGTGCAATCAATGTCCCTACATTCATCCATACTTTTATACTTGATTGAACATAGACACCACACATCTGTGTGATTTTGAATGTTTTATTCACAGAAGTGGAGTGTCGGGGTTGGAGCAGTACATGTCCATGCAAACCCCACATTACATGGTTGCCCCGAGGAGGGTGAACCAGAGTCCTTTGGGGAATGACAAGTTAATCGGAAGAGGGAGAGTTCAGTCCGCAGCCTGATTGCTGTGTCATTGGTAACCAGAGCAGATATGGCAGTCCATGTCGTGGTCCAGGTGAATGTCGCAGATTGTTTTGGGGGCAGTGGAAGGTGTTGTTCCAGGGCATGATGCGGAGGGCTGTACCAAGCTAGAACAGGACATATGGTGGGGATGAATGCTACAACCTTCTTTCTCACACAGAGCCATTACCATCCACATCTTAGTCCTCTGATAGGTCTTCTGTGTCAGGTGTGTGAGGTATGTGTGGTGGTGTTATGGCTGCATCACAATGTGCCGCTGACATATCAGGGGCGGAGTTGGTATGGCTGCATCACTGTGTGCCACTGTCGCATCAGGGGGCGGAGCTGGTATGGCTGCATCACTGTTGCCCACTGACACATTAGGGGACGGAGTTGTGTGTGTCGAAGTTCCTACAGCAGTCATCTTGGACAGGCTCTGTGGCAGCAATGGCAAGATGAGGTTCTGCAGGGCATGGAAGATCCCAGCTACATCTCGCTGGTGTTCATCTGTGGCAGCCATCATTCCAGCCTGCATCCGCTCCATGTTCTCCATTGTCCTCTGAATTTGTGCCAACTCTGTGGTGTCATCCCTGGAGCCTGTCTGACTAGACAGTTCTTGCATCTGAGTAATGGCTCCAGTGAGCTCAGCCAATGAGTGTTGTAGAGCATGAAACGGACTGTGGGTGTCCGTTAGGGACTTAAGTGGTCCCTGATGGGACTCATACACCCACGTATGGCATCATGTTTGGCTGCCATGAGGTCGAAACCCACCCGTACCATTCAGCCGCCCCCTCAGGCAGTCTAACACACAGCGTTTGAATGCTGTGTTTTTCTGTGAGGTGCTAGGAGCCAGCCGTGGTCAATCAATCAATCAATCAATCAACAGAATTTGTATAGTGTGCTACTCACCCGTAGGGTCTCAAGGCGCTGATGGGGGGGTCGTTACTGCTCGAACAGCCAGGTCTTGAGTTGTTTCCTGAAGGAGAGATGGTCCAGGGTCAGCCGTAGGTGAGTGGGGAGGGAGTTCCATGTCTTGGCTGCCAGGTAGGAGAAGGATCTTCCTCCGACGGTGGATTTGCAGATTTGTGGGACAGAGGCGAGGGCGAGGCTGGCGGATCAGAGCTGGCGGGTGGGTGTGTAGAATGTGAGGCGGCTGTTGAGGTATTTCGGGCCCGTGTCGTGGAGAGCCTTGTGTGCGTGGGTGAGGAGTCTGAACGTGATCCTCTTGTTGACGGGGAGCCAGTGCAGGTCTTTCAGGTGGGCAGAGATGTGGCTGTGGCGAGGGATGTCCAAGATGAGTCGTGCTGAGGCGTTCTGAAAATTGCATAAAACACAGTTGATGGACAGAATGCAGAACAATGTCTTACATTCACCCCAGTACAAAGATCTGGGCCTAAATCCATAATTTTTTTGCACTCCACACCACCCTAGGTCAGACAATGGCTATATGCAAATCAGCCTTGACCCTGTGCCTCATGGGATCAGTACAGCCCGAACTACCAAGCCAAGTCTTTCCTAGACTTGAATCAAGCTCTGGAGTCTTTCCTGGAGTTTGGCTGTGGTTCCAGCGTAGAGGGTGTTCCCGTAGTCCAGACGGCTGGTGATGAGGGCCTGGGTGACCGTCTTCCTGGTTTCGGTGGGGATCCATCGGAAGATCTTTCGGAGCATGCGCAGGGTGTTGAAGCAGGATGACGAGACGGCATTGACTTGCTTGGTCATCGTGAGGGAGGAGTCCAGGATGAAGCCCAGGTTGCGTGCGTGGTCCGTTGGCTTGGGTGCGGTGCCCAGGGCAGGGGGCCACCAGGAGTTGTCCCAGGCGGAGGGACATGGTCTGAGGATGAGGACTTCCGTCCTGTCTGAGTTCAGTTTCAGACCGCTGATCTTCATCCATTCCGCGACGTCTTTCATTCCTTCCTGGAGGTTGGCTTTGGCGGTGGCGGGGTCGTTGGTGAGGGAAAGGATCAGCTGGGTGTTATTATTATTATTATTATTATGTTTCTTATATAGCGCCTGAATCGACCCCCAAAGGGGTATCTCTGCGCTTGCCTTGGGAACCCGTCCTGGCTTTTCCCTGTGAGATAGCCCCTACAGGGCATCCCCAAGGTGAAAGCCAGGCATCCCGCCGCGGGGGGGCCGTTGTGGAGATTAGGCAAGCTTAATGCCCAGAGTTGCAGAGTGTGAACCCATGATTAGGTCAGGCACCGAAGCGAGAATTATCGAGCCCATGGACATTTGAGCTCAAGACCCTGCCGCGTCGGGAATTGAACCCTGGTCCCGGGTCTGACCTCTGCTTCAGGGTATGCCTGCTCTTACCAGTGAGCCACTGGTTATGTTGAGGTTGTGTTGGTGTACGATGACTGCGAGAGGGCTCATGTAGACATTGAAGAGGGTGGGGCTGAGTGAGGATCCTTGCGGAACGCCGCAGATGACTTCAGTGGCTGTGGATCAGGGGGAGGCGGACTCTCTGGGTTCTTCCATCGAGAAACGAGATCATCCGCTCCAGGGCCGCTCCTTGGATTCCGGTGTTGCTGAGGCGCTGTATCAGGGTGCGGTGGCATACGGTGTCGAAGGCTGCTGAGAGGTCCAGGAGGATGAGGACAGCAGTTTCCCCGTTGTCGAGCAGGGACCAGATGTCATCGGTGGTTGCGATGAGGGCGGTCTCGGTGCTGTGGTTTGCTCGGAAACCGGACCGTGAGGGGTCGAGGGATCCGTTGGTCTCGAGGATGGCGGAGAGTTGTCTGTTGACGGTCTTCTTGATGACTTTGGCTGGAAAGGGGAGGAGCAAGATGGGGCGGAAGTTCTTCAGGTCTGTGGGTCTGCAGTGGGTTTCTTCAGGAGGGCGCTCAGCTCGGCATGTTTCCAACTCTCCGGGAAGGTGGCGGATGCGAAGGAGCTGTTGATGATGTTCCGGAGTTGGGGTGCGATGATGGAGTCGGCTTTGTTGAAGATGTGGTGTGGGCAGGGGTCGATAGGGGAGCCGGAGTGGATGGTGTTCATCAGGCGGGTGGTGTCTTCGGTGCTGACAGGGGTCCAAGTGCAAAGGGTGGTAGTGGGGGGCACTGGTTCGGTGGTTGGGTGCGTGGTCAGCGTGCTGAAGCTGTTGTGTATGTCGGCGATCTTGCGGTGGAAGAACGAGGCGAGTGAGTCGCAGAGGTCTTACGAGGGTGTGATGTCGTTGTTGCAGGCACTGGTGTTGGAGAGCTCTTTAATGATGCTGAAGAGTTCCTTGCTGTTGTGGGTGTTGTTGTCCAGTCGTTGTTTGAATGTTGTCTTCTTGGTGGTGCGGATGAGCTGGTGGTGTTTGCGGGTGGCCTTCTTGAGGGCGGTCATGTGTTCTGATGTCTGGTCGTGGCACCAGGCTTTCTCGAGGGTGCGGCAGGTTTTCTTGGAGTTTTTGAGGTCATTGGTAAACCACGAGGCTTTCCTGCTTCCGGGTCTGCTGGGATGATTCTTCAGTGGTGTGAGTTTGTCGGCGCAGTTGGTGAGCCACTGTGTGAGGTTGCCGGTTGCTTCGTTGGGGTTTGTCGTGTTGGTGGGAGGGTTCTGGCTGAGGGCGGTGGTGAGCTAGTCGGCAGTGATCTTGCTCCAGCTTCTGAGGGGAACCTGTTGCGGGTAGTGGTGGGTCGTGGTTCTCCTGAAGTTGAAGTGGACGCAGCTGTGGTCTGTCCAGTGTTGAGTGGCTGAAGGAGATGTGCTTGCTGGAGGAGAAGATGGGGTCGAGCGTGTGGCCGGTGTAGGGGGTGGGGGTGTTTACCAGTTGCTTGAGTCCGAGGTTGGCGAGGTTGTCCAGCAAGGTGGCAGTGTTGCAGTCCTTGTTGTTCTCCAGGTGGAAGTTGAGGTCCCCTAGGAGGATGTAGTCTGAGGAGGTGAGGGCATGCTGACTGACGAAGTCTGCGATGGCTTCGCTGAATTGTGTGTGTGGTCCCGGGGGTCTGTAGATGAGGGTGCCTCTGAGGGTGGTCTTGGGGTCGGTGTGAATCTGGAAGTGAAGGTGCTCAGCGGCGGTGAGGGTGTCGTCGGAGTTGGTCGTGATGTGGATGGTGGTTCTGTGGACGATGGCGATGCCTCCTCCGGTTTGGTTGACGCAGTCCCTCCGGGTGATCTTGTAGCCATCCGGGATGGCTAAGGTGATGCCAGAGGCTGAAGAGGCGTTCCTCCATGTTTCTGTGAGGAAGGCGACGTCTGGTGATGTTGTGTCGAGGAGGTTCCAGAGTTCGATGGCGTGCCTGTGGACGGAGCGGGTGTTGAGCAGGATGCACTTAAGGTGGTTGTTGCCGGAGCTCGGCTTGGCGGGTGAGGTGCAGGTTCGGAGGCAGGTGAATTTGCAGGCTTGGCAGGTGAAGGGTCCGTGGGTGCGTTTTGGGGTGGCTCGGTAGCAGGCGGGGTTCCGGCTGGCGTTGAGTGCGTGGAGGGGGACGGCGTCATAAGTTCGATGGGTGCGTTGGCATAGTTGAGGAGCCAGGGGTCCTGGCTCTGGGCGCGGTCCAGGCGCGGACGGGCGCAGATGGGCTTGCCTTTGGCGCATAATCGGCGCACATCTGATGCGCGCGTCCGCTGCCCGTGTCTGCTGCGCGGTCGCTTCGTAGTCTCCATAAGTAAGGAGCCGGGAGGGAGGAGCAGCTAGTTGGCGGGAGCGGGCGGCGAGTGGGCTGGAGGGGGGCGGGGCCGCAGGGAGGCAGCAGTGGGAAAATCAAGCGGTGGGCGGCTCAGCGGTGGCTGGGTCGTCCAAGGCGGCAGCGACAGCGGGTTCAGCTGGGCGAGGATGCAGGCTGGGAGACAGCAGAGCGTGGGGGCGACCTAGCCTAGAGGCAGGGTCAATGGTTGCTCCCTATGCCTGCTCGCAGCCCCCTTAAGTAAGGAGCCGGGAGGGAGGAGCAGCTATGTGGCGGGAGCGGGGCGGCGAATGGGCTGGAGGGGGGCGGGGTTGCAGGGAGGCAGCGGCGGGAAAATCAGGTGGTGGGCGGCTCAGCGGCGGCTGGGTCGTCCAAGGTGGCAGCGGTGGCGGGATCAGCTTGGCGAGGAGGCAGGCTGGGAGACAGCAGCGCGTGGGGGCGACCTAGCCTAGAGGCAGGGTCAACGGTTGTGGTGGTGGGTGCTTCCGGCTGTGTGGTCTGTGTGAGGGGTTTGGGGTCACCTCAAAGCAGCTGGGCTGCCCTGCTACTGGAGTTGGGGTGCGGAGGCTGTCCACGAACTGTTGGAGGGTGTCGGAGCAGATGGGCAGGGGGTCTTCCTCATCATCACTGAAGAGATGTCTGGTCTGCTCTGCAGGAGATGTTGATTGTCCCTCTGCAATGTAAAGGGGAGATGCAGGTTAACAGTGTGTTCCATGTATGTTGATGCATTTTACATGCTTACATACAGACTGCATGACAATGTACATTGTGACTGTTTTGGAGGAGCTGGCTGTTTGATTGGAGACAGTGGACATTTCGAATACATGACAGATGGGAGGTTGTACTCGTACATTATGATCTAACAGTTTCCTGCTCTGCTAGATGTGATTGGCAAGTTTTTACGCACAAGTGGCACCAGTTGTTTCCTCTGTTCCATAGTGAAATTGTTGACTTTGTGCCACATCGTCGTCAATGTTGATGTGCTGTGATTGCTATGTGTGTGTGCTGCATTGTCGGAGAGTCAACCCTGCAGCTCTGATTTAGCGGCCACTTATCCCTTTGAGGTGGTGTGCATTTGACTTGTGTGCTTTGACGCTGCTGAGATATTGGTGACTTGGGTCATTTGTGCTCTTGGACGGTTTTGTACTCTTGTGCATTGTTTGTCTGCTGGTGTTTTGTTGATGTCAGGGGTTGTATGTGCACATGGATGTGTGACCTGCTCCTTCGAGGATGTGATCCACACTGGGCCACCTCAGTGTTGTGTCGTGCACCATGTCATGAATTTTGACTGCAGCCATGCTATTGGTCATGCAGTGTCACTTGCATTGACAGTGCGGCTCACAGAGCCGCTGCATTGCTGTATTCAGCAAATGTGCATGGGTAGGTTGTGAGATTGTGCACAAAGGGGCCCCCATCCCTATCACCAAAGTGGACGCGGGACTACTTGGTGTTTCTATGTGGGTTGCAGTGTGTCAAGGGTATCAGGGACATGTTCCACAATAAATTGTGGGTGTGTAGTATGATACACATAATTGTGCATGTGTGACATTGTGCCCATCTCCCCTGTCCCCCCAGTCCCTGGTCATTACCCACCCTGCTGCTGTTGGGTTAGGTCATATTGAGCTGTGTCTGGACCCCCAACTCCTGCCACCATCTCCGCACTGATGACTGTGGCCACCATTTCCTCCAGCTCATCCAGCTCCTTCTGTGGCGCAGGATTCCTACCTCCAATCGCCGTTGCTGCCTTTCAGTTGGCAGCGAGCTTCTGCTTGGTGTGGCTATTCACATCATTCCAGTGCCCCTTGACCTCCTCCATTGACTTCCTCGACACTTTTGCATTCACGTTGTTCACGATCATGATCGCCATATTTCCGTTTGTGTTGCTAATGACACAGTGGAGGTGACAAACAGTTGTTGGTAGTGTTTTATCACCTCTGTGACAAGGATCCATTTTTTCTGCGGACTGAACCCTGTCTTCCTCTTCTCCTTGCCCTTCCCCGACCACGGGGTTCCTGGCTGGTCTTCCGTGGCGCTTGTGGGGTTCGAGTTGTCCTCTGCACTCGGTCCGGGTGCATTCATGGTGCTACACAGTTTCTTCTGGTTTTGGTGTATTTTTTTTCCTCGTTTTATTGGCATTTTCCTGCATGATGGCTGGGAATTGCAGGCCTGTAGCAGGTTATAGCTGATTTTTGTATCGCGATTTGGGGCATCGCAACTTTTTTCGTGTTCAAGTTTTGCATTTTTTCGGCATGGCGTTCATTTTAATGCGGCCATTTGGTGCGTTATAGTGAGACTGTCGCACGGTGCCGCCGGGTTTAGAATACAACGTTAACACAGTGTTATATTCCTTTGATAGACTGCGATGTGCAAAGTTGCGTTAAGCTAATTTTGCAATAGTTAACACACGTTCTCGAGAATATCCACCTATATTGTAGTGCAGAGTGTGTATATTTGGCAGTGTTCATAATATATTGCATAATTGAGCACTTAGGGCCTAAACGAACTGGCGTAGGGCAGCGCCACAGGTCTTCTTGCTGCGCTGCCCTAGGAAATGTGATAGGACAGGAATGCACCGTATTTATGAAATAAGATGCATTCCTGTCATTTCCCCTGTGCTGGTGCACAATCTACTGCCTGTCACCAAAGTAGGCACCCTTGCACTCTGGTGCAAGGGCACCTCTATTGCAGGTAGGATTGCTTTGTTCAGGAAGGGGCACCTTCCTGTACAAAAACAATCCAGAGCGGCATTTTCCTCTTTCTATCTGTACTGCAGAATGCAGTACACATGGAAAGAGGGAAAAACAAGGAGAAATAAAAATAGTTCTCTACATTACGCATGCTCTGGGGAGGTGTAAGGTTTTGGCTCTGTGCCATGTTTACATGATTAAATCAATCTGGGGCAGCATCAAAATCCACCAGTGTTGCGTGGGAAAACCCACCACAATGCTCATGGAACACCTCCTGGGTTCAGAGTAGGGCAACGCAGAGATTTGCGCTGCCTCACCTTGCTCATGGAATTTGACACTATCCCAGATTTACAGAAGCATATAAACCAGGGGAAGTGGCAAATCCATACGCCTCATGAAAAGAGGCGTAATGAGGAGAGATAACTATATTTCTCCTCATTTTTCCTCTTTCCATGCTTGCTGCATTCTGCAGCACACATGGAAAGAGGAAAATGCCTTGTAGGATTGTTTTTGTCCAGAAAGGTGTCCCTTCCTTCACAAAAACAATCCTGCATGCAACAGAGGTAACCTTGCACTATGTACCTACATTGACGCTAGGGTGCCAAAATGGTGCCAGGTGCAGTCAGAAAGGACAGGAATGCAAGTTGTTGGGCTGCCCTATACCAGATTGAAACAGCAGGAGTGCACAGTATTTAAGCAAAACTATGCATTCCTATTTTTTCGGCCTGAGCTGGTGCCATTTTGGCAGTCTAGAATCAACATAGGCTTCTCCATTGCAGGCGGTAATGTTTTTTTGTGCAGAAAGGGGCACATTCCCTCACAAAAGCAACCCAAAGAAGCTTTTTCTTCTTTCTGTGTGTGTTGCAGAATGCAGTTCACATGGAAAGAGGAAAATATAAGGAGAAATTAAGTTATTTCTACCCATTACCCTTTACCTTGGGAAGGGTATGGATTTGGAGCTTCCCCAGCTTTATATGTTTCTGTAGTTCTGGGGCCGCATCAAATTCCATGGGTGTTGTGTGGGAAAACCCACTGCAAAGTCCATGGAATGCCTCCAGGGTGCAGACACACCAATTTGCGCGTCCTTGCCTTACTCATGATTCATGCATGCAGGGTGGCTTTGTGTGGCTTCATAAATGGTGCTCTAATAAATAAGCCCCTTAATTCCTAATGTGTCTATAAAAAGATCACTGACAACTTCATCATGTGTTTGTCTTCTTGTATTCTTTGCTACATGTTCTTCATTTCATCTGCTTTGTTGTAAACCTCCATAGAAATATCTTTCAGGATAGGCTGGTGTCACATATCCTCGATTCTGCTTTAGCAACCATTTGAACTCTATGCTGCATGCCAGATCAATTTTTATTGAAGAATAATTGTACATTGCGGTACAATTGTGTTTGTTTTCATTTTTATTTATTTTACCTAAAGGCACCATGTTGAACAGTAGTTACTGTTCACAAGCACCGTGTTTTGTAGGAGGCAGCGAACACTTTCGTTTTTTATTTTGATTTCAGTCCAGGCGTGCATGCACATATGAACAAATTAGCAAATTAACATTTATCACTCTAAAAAAGCAAACTAGTGAAATTAGGCACTCGCTTATTTGAATATGTGTTTTGGAAAGTTGGAAAATACATTTCTACACAATATTAGTTAATACAATCATTAATTCATCTTTATATAAATTCATCCTGACATTAAAGAGAGTAATCTAAAACAGGCTGACATCAGTCAAAATGCACTATAAATTTGCATTACTTTCATTAAATTAGTGGCTATTGCACTTTCAACCCTTAAGCTATCGCTTCTTTCTTTTTCTCTATAGGTGGGAGAAATAAAATTGTGCACGTGCTGTTGGGGAAAAATAGGAAATTTGACTATGTGTAGAAGCCATTATTTTCCGGTTTCATCTCACTCTGCCTGCCTGCCTCCATTTACAATTTCCAGCCCCTGGGTATATTTGTGTGGGACATTCTGAATCAGGAAATGACTAGCAAACAAATATGTGTCCCATAGCACACCAGCTTATGGGAGGGGGGAAGCCAGGAAATTTCAGGGTGGTGCAGTGTCATCAAAAGGGATGCAAACTGGTGCAGTGTTGATCTGGGATTTCCTTCCAACACAAAGCTGTTTTGCACACAGAGAGAAACAGCGACAGAGAGTATCAGTGTAATAGCTTAGTAGATATGGAACTGCTCTGCTCTATCCCTTTCATGAAAAGCAGTGCTAATTTGAGATGCCATCCTTGATGTCATAAATGATGTCATTTACCATGTTATGAGTAATGTAATATGTGAGGTCATAAGCAGTGCATAAAGGGGGCTCAAGTTAAAATTGGTTCACTAAACTAAACCTTGTAAATGTTTGTAGGTTTTTAAATGTAAGTTTATGTCTCATTTCCACAGCTAACTAAAACCTCACTTAAAACTTTGTTTTTTCACCGAAGTTCAGAGCATTTTTTAACATACGTTGATATCGTATTCGGAAGCCATCCCTTTTTTTGATGAATTTCTATGTTATGTTATGTTATATTATCACAACTTATATAGCTCACTACTACCCTTAGGTGTCTAGGCGCTTAAGGACAGCATACTGTACAGGGAAGTTAGTTTTTGAAAAGCCAGGTTTTAAGATATTTCCTGAACTCAATCATAGAAGGTATCTTCCTGAGATCAAGCGGTAGAGAGTTCCAAAACCTAATTGTGCTATGACTGATACTCCACCACCCCCACTTCATTGTCCTGACTCTAGAAGTGGGCATTAAGAAGGAATTAGCTGCTCGCAGTTGTGTACTGGGGAGTACCAATTAAAGGTATGCCAAAGAAATCGTGGACCTACTCTATGCAGTGCCTTGTGTGCTATACATAGTGCCTTGAATTTCACGCGTTGAGCGACTGGCAGCCAGTGCAGCTTTTGTATCCCTGCCCTAATGGACTGATGTTAAGGGACATCTAGCACCAATTTGGCAGCAGCGTTCTGTGCCGACTGCAGTCTTCTAAGTTGATTGGCCTGTAAATTCATATATAAAGCATTACAATAATCCAACTTGGTCATAACTAGGGAAGTTAAAACAGTCTTTCTTGTGTTTTTCTGAATAAATTGTAGAATTTTACACACTGTTCTAATGGTGAAAAATGCAGAGGACACCACCTTAGAAACTTGTGATTTAAAATTCAGCTTCTCATCTATTATGACCCCCAGGTTTTTAGCTTTCACTACCGGAGTAGGAAGTGGCCCAAAGTGCTTGGCCACCAAACTGGTAACCAAAGGGGAGCCAGATTTCCAAAAAGCAACAACTCAGTTTTGCTCGAGTTACGCTTCAAACAATGCTTGCTCATCCAAGTACTCATGGAGACCATGAAATCATGCAGTTTGTTAGAGTGACCGATGTCCTTGTCTATGGTTGAAATGGCCAATTGTGTATCATCAGTATAAGAGGTCGGAATTAGATCAAATCTTCTGATCAAGGGTGCTAATTTGGACACGTATATGTTAAAAAGCGTAGGGCCCATGGAAGAGCCCTGCAGCAACCCACAAGGCAAAGTAAAAGGGGTGGATTTAAAATCACCCAATTGCACTGTCTGCTACCTATCTGCTAAAAAAGATGTTAAAAGCGACAAGGCCTTTCCTCCTAGTCCAATAGTTTTCAGCCGTTCTGTCAGTAAGTTGTGGTCCACAGTATCGAATGCTGCAGACAGATCAAGGAGGGTCAGAGCTGCTGATCCGCCACCATCTAGTGCAGTGCGAATCTCCTCCGTGGTCTTAATTAAGGCTGTCTCTGTACTATGTCATGAACGGAAGCCAAATTGGCTATGGTCTAAGACATTATTGTCTAGAATGTATGTAGATAGTTCCATATTAACAATTTTCTCAAATATTTTATTTGCAGGCAGCGGTAGTCTTGTGATCGGCCTATAATTGGCTGGATCCGTTACATCAAGATTGGACTTTTTTAGTAATGGTAATATACAGGCCTGTTTTCCACAATGTTGGGAAGGTTTCTTGTGAGAGCATTTGGTTAAAAGGCCAGATAGCTGAGGACCAATAGTGTGACTAATATTATGCAATAGCCTTGGAGGGCAAGGATCATCTGGAGAGCCAGAATTAGTCTTTAGGAGAAGGGTGGCAATCTGCTCTGGGGAAGTGGAGGTAAAGTTTAAAAAAGGTGTTATAGCCTTAAATTCCTGATCTGTGTCAGCATTGTGAGAGGTATGTGAGGAAAATTGGTCATAGATCTGATCTACCTTTGCTTTGAATGTCTGGGCCAACATGTTGAAAAAATCTTGGGTACAATTCACAGTACTGTCCTTTTTAGCAGTCGTCAAATTATTTATGACTGTAAAAAGTTCCTTACTAGAGTGCCCGCCATCTCTATTTTCTGTGTACAAAATTGACTCTTCTCCGAAATTATTTTTTTCTTAAAATCTGCTAGCATGAGCTCATGTTGTTCTTTTTCAGCTGCATCATAGTTTTTCTGCCATGTTCTCTCTTGCCTCCTGCATACTTGTTTTTCTAATCTTAGGGCTTCGGAAAACCATGGGGCTGATGGACTTTTTCTATTTCTATTTGCCTCGGTCACAGGGGCTAGTTTGGCAAACTTAGATTCTAGCCAGGAAGTGTAACCTCTTGCTGATACCTCTGCTTCCAGCTCTGAAATCGGGGTGCTTTGATTTAGATGGGTTTCTAGAGCACCTGTGTCAATATTATGCCAGTCTCTACTAGCAAATGTATTGCTAGCTGTTTCAGTAGTTATAGAACCAGGCTGGACCCAATGAAATAAGACAGCATAGTGATCGGTCCATGTAAGGGGGAGAATAAAAGTAATAGATAAGGCTGGATTGTTTGTGAACACACCATCCAAGGTGTAACCTGTTTGGTGTGTAGAGCCTTCGACTAGCTGTTGGAGACTGCATCTGATGTGATATCTAAAAGCTCCTGAGTTTCAGCTAATGTATTCAGGTGAAAGTTCAAATCACACAGCATGGTAAAGCATCTGGATGAAATACCCAGTTCTAGGAAAGACGACAAATTTGTTAAAAAAAATAATTTTAGAGCCAGGTGGGCGATATATTAATAATCCCTTGAGGGATTTTTGGTCAGAGCCGCTAATATTAAAGTACAAGGCCTGGCAAACTAGAGAGGGAAATGTTGAGCAATGTGCTATGAGTTCACTTTTGTTAATAATTACAAGTCCCCCGCCTTTTTTGGGAGTTTATCGTGCCTGACAACTTTATACCCACATGGCACCGCATATTAAAATCTGGATTGGATGTTTCCTCACCCCAAATTTCTGTAAAAAATAAAATATCCAACTTGTTGTCTGTAATAAAATCTAAAATCTCATATTTATGCTTGTTCAAAGACCTGGCGTTGATCAATGCTAAACTTAGTTCAGTTTGATTCTCATTAACCTTGGTTGGACTTCTAACAGATTTTAGATCCTCCATGCCATCCTTTAAGGGTGGTCCGTAAGAAGTAACTCATCACTCGTAAATTGGTGACATTTCTTGCCAGTTGGCTGACCCAGTGAAAGAAGGCTCTCCCTAGAATAGAGGTAATCTAGGCTTCAGAATATGTGTTGGTCCAGGGGCGGACGGGCGCAGATGGGCTTGACTTTGATGCGCCTCTGCTGTGCCTTTGGGGTGCCAGCGGCACGCCCACTGCACATGCGCTCCAGCTCGCCCCTAAATAGGCGCTGCTGGAGCCTGGAGCGCTGACCGAGAGGGAGAAGTCCCGGACGTTTGTCAAAAACTGTAGTCTTCCCTCTGCATCAATCAACTCACACTGCAGCGGACCCTCGAGGACCGGAAGAGTTGTGCAAATAGGCAGGAAAGTGCAAGATCACAATGAGGTAACGTAGTATGCAGGTCGCAAATTAAATTGATTCTTTAAAACCAACAATAACAATGTCAAATAAAACAACAAGTAAAAAAAGTAAAATTGGCTAATAAAAAAGCCAAAGTGTGCAACCAACCAGTGTAACTGCACAGTAGAGGCAGTTCAAACATTAGCCTCCCAGTAAAGTGCGTGCGCTCCAGCTCACCCATAAATAGGCGCTGCTAGAGCCTGGAGCGCTGACCAAGCGGGAGGAGTCCCAGAAGTGTGTCATAGACTTTGGCCTTCCCTCCGCATCAATCGGCTGACCAGGGAGGACCAGAAAAGTTGTGCAAATAGGCAGTAAAGTGCAAGATCACAATCAGGCAACGTAGTATGCAGGTCGCAAATTAAATTGATTGTTTAAAACGAGCGATACCAGATAGAGCAACAAGTAAAAAAATAAAATGGGCTAATAAAAAATGAAAGTGTGCAACTAACCAGCGTAACTGCACAGAAGAAGCAGTTCAAACATTAGCATCCCAGTAAAGCGCGTCTTTGTCTTTTTGATCATGTTTCTTTCCTTATTTGGCACTGCTGCTTTATGAAAAGTGTATCTTTTGCTCAAGCATGTGATCCCACCTCCTCCATTCTACTCTTAAACAATAGCACCTAACCCCCAGATGCATCAAGCATACATTTTGCGATTCCTTATTTGCGAAACATAAGGAATCGCAAATAAGGAATCGCAAAATGCAATGCATCAAGAAATTGCCCAAAAAATGGCGATTTAAAATTCCTTAATTGCGGCTCGCAAATTGCGAGTCGCAATTAAGGAATACCTCCCCATTCATTCCTATGGGCCTAGAGGCCCATAGGTATGAATGGGAAGACAATCTCAATAGCGATTAGCAAATTGAGATTGCGATTTCAAGGGTGCAGGGGTGTCCAGAGGACACCCTGTTGCACCCCTGAAATTGATCTGTGCACATATGTTGCGCACACACAAGCCCTTAGGGCATGTGTGTGCGCAACATGAAACTTTGAAAAATGCACTTTAGTTTTTTCAAATTACCATGAAGTTGTACTTCATGGTAATTTGCGTGCCCTATTAGCGAAATCGCTATTTTTTAAACATTTATGCATTGCATTTAAGGAATCTCAATTTGAGATTCCTTAAATGCAAGTAATCGCAATTTAGCGAATTCTCAATTTGCGACTTTTGCATTTGGGATGATGCATCCCAAATGCAAAAATACCGGTCGCAAAGGGTCGCAAAGAGGCAGATCTGAGAATCTGCCCCTTTGCGAGCAGATTTTTGTTTGATGCATCTGGGCCTATGTCCGGTTTCCAAAATCAAGAATACTCTAATGTACTGCTGTTGCCCATACATTTTTACCAATGACAAAAATGTTCTGCATTTTTTATGAGTGTGAACACTGTGCTGCAGATACCTTTAGTTACACACAATGCATGCGTTCAGAAGTGCCAGGCTGTGGACCACACTCTGCAGACAACTAATCAAATGTAGATTTGTTTTTGAAAGTTTCTTCTTTTGAACCCTTTTTTCTTCAAAACATTTTTTTAATTTTCAGTTTTTTTAAATACTTTTTCAACTGTTTTTCTATTTGTTTCTTATTATAAAGACGTGTGTATTTTTTTGCGTTTTTGGTTTAACTTTTGTAACTCAGCTTTTTTAATCTATTTTTTTACATTTCTTAAGTAATTTGTACAAACCCATTATGTTGTTTTTTAAGATGAGCGTCCATGGATCTTGAAATAAACCACCCCTGTACCATCTACATAACAAACAGAGTGCATACATTCTCTGCAGTACATGTCAAAGCACTGCTTCTTTGGATCTTGTCCCAGCTGCCCCTACTGCATTGCTTCTGGTAATGCAGTAAGTTACTCTCCCTCATCTGCTTGATGTTGTCTGTGCATCCCTGCCTTGGGAACAATGTTTGAGTGGATTGCACAAAGGCGTTTCTATAGTCCGCTAGTGCCCATTGAATATTGAACAGGTTGGCCTCTGTGAAGCATCAGATTGCACAAGACACCAGTCACATTTCAGACATTTCGGGGCAGATTTATGATAACTGGCGCATCCTCAGGGATGCGCCAGTTAACATGCGCCACAGTGCGCCACAGCTCCGCCAGCCATGGTGCGCCGCATTTATAATGCGGCGCACCATGGTGCAAAAACGGCACAGATGCGTGACGCATCTGTGCCGGAAATGTGGCGCATTGCTGGAGTTGCGCCGCAAGCGCGACGCAGCTCCAGCAAGGCTCGGGGGTGCCCCATTTTAACAATGCTGCGTCAAGACCTACGCCTGCTTCAAGCAGGCACAGGCTTTTGACACAGCATTGGCTTAAAAGTGACTGAGTGAAATCTCATAGATTTCACTCAGCCACTTTTGCGAGGCGCACCTGCCCCGGAACGCCCACCCTGCGCCGGAACGCCCACAAGCGGCGCAGGGCTTTACAACGTGACGCATCTGCCTAGATGCGTCACGTTGTAAATCATTTGTAGGGATGCGCCGCGTTTACGCCGCCTTGCGTGACGCAACAGCGGCGTAAACGTGGCGCAAGGGCCTCATAAATCTGCCCCTTATTTTCTTCTACCCTGCCGGAAGTGTGAAATATTTCCTTTCGGAACGAGTGGAAGATGTTATGGCAGAGGACAATGGCAACAATTAAACAAGAGGAAGTATTGTACGCCATACACAGTCACAGTGGCCCCCAGCTGAAGTACATGAAGAATGCCTCGAATACCTGGGGAACTGGGGACGGAGGACCTCCAGGAACACGGGCCACTAGTTTTGAACATTTCTCAAAGATTCATCAACCAGGACCAAAGTTATTGGGAATCTTATGTTGTCAAACCTTCTGGAGAAATTAAAGATTTGGTCCCTCTGGTAATCGAGTTTGCCTCTTCGGAACTTGGTTGCTTTCCAATATTTTATGATTTGTTCATAATTATTTATACGTTCTTGCATCTCAGACTCTAGCTGCTTTATGGTCTCTTGTTCCGGGAGCTGGCATAGCTGTTCTGTGAGAACTTCAATTTCTTTGAGCAGTGCTTGGCAATCTGTCAATATATTTCATTAAAATGGCTAACATTCTTTTAGAGGACTCTGCATTGTTTTCTTCCCATTCCCGTACCAATGGGATTGGGATTTTCATATGTTGGTGATATAAGTATTTCCAGGCCCCTACGGACGAAACCAACTTCCATGGAACACGTAAAGGACCTGCTCTGCCACCATTTTGATGTCTCTTGCTTAATGAGTTTTTTGAGAGCTTTAAAAAAATCTATGCACTCCTTCGGTTTGCTGGATCCGCCCTCAGTGCCAGAGACACATCCATCTTCATCCACATCCGCGTGGGTGAACAGCTTCTGTGTGGCAGTCTCTCTTTCAGCCAATCTATTCTTTGAAAATACTAAAATTAGCCACAAAGTCTCACCACATTTAGCAGCCATTTATGCAGACAAATACTGCTGCCCTAGCACCTTTCTGCCTTCAAGGATTTGCTTACCATGTTACTGGAGGTCCTCCATCTCCAGTTTCCCAGGTATTCGAGGCAGTCTTCAGGTACTTCAGCTGGGGGGTCACTGTGACTGTGTACGGCGTACAATACTTCCTCTGCACCGATGACCATGGTGCACCAAAACGAGGGGGCATGCCGGATTACACTCTGCACAGTTTCAAGTTTCAACAAGAATCTATTGGCAACGCATATATCTATATCTATAAACATAGATTTCAGGCCTTATATAGTTAGGAATTAGCATTTAAAAAACCTTTGAAATTCACTGAAAAAAACATAGATTTCAGGCCTTATATAGTTAGGAATTAGCTTTTAAAAAACCTTAGAAATTCACTCAAAAAAAGTTTTAGGGGTGTTATAGTTAGCTGGACATTTCACTCATACAAAACCATTGAAATTGCTCCTATATAAATAGTTGTACTAACTATATTTCGCGCACCCGCAATGCACTGCTGATGATGTCACATATTAGATCATTCATGACATGGTCAGTGACGTCACTGATGACATCTCAAATATATGTATATATATATATATATATATATATTCACTGAAAAAAACATAGGTTTTCCAGGCGTTAAAGATTGCGCTAACTATAACTCACGTGCCCGCAATGCACTGCTGAAGATGTCACATATTACATCACTCATGACATGGTCAGTAACATCACTTATGACATCTCAAATGACATCACTGCTAACATCACTCATGACATCACCCAGTGAATGTGTGTTACTCTAAAGGTTAAATATGTTCTATATATGTACGCCAAGGTGTATTGAAGAATGAATGCATTTACAGGCGCCTGAAGTAATTATTTTGTATGTGCATGACTGACTGTATAAGTGAGTGATTTACCGTGTCTTACTGAATGCATTGGCTAGTGACCAAACTGTGTAAAAGTCTGTATTAGTCTCTCCATTGGTGTGTAAGCAACTTTATGGGTTGCTGAATAGCTACATGAGTGTCTATATAGGTTATTGATTTGTTGTCTGAGTATCTGTATGGGTTCCTGAGTGTCTGTGTGGGTGGGTGCATGGGGGAGTGTATGAGTCTGTGCATAGATGTCTGAGTGGGTGATTCAGTGGGTTGTATGGATTAAAAAGTGCATCTGGGAAGCACTGTATGGGTGAGTTAGTGTGTGTATGGGTGTGTTGGTGAGTGAGTGAATGTCTCAGTGGTCTATCTGTGACTAACTACATATGTTGTAAGGCACTATATTTGAGTGTTGGAGTATATAAATGAGTATACGTGAGACTAAATTATGTGGAGAGTGCATGTATAAATGCGTGTCTGCTTCTATCAGTGATTGTATAAGTCAGTAAATATGTGTTAGTATCTGTATAAATAAGTGATGTGGTATGTCTAAAAACAACGAAGTTGGTGTGTATAACTGCTTATATGAGCAAATGGGTATGTGATTGATTGTTTGCTTTACTGACTAGGTGTGTGAGTAACTCTATGGATGAGTGGCAGAGGGTGACTGCATGTATACATGAATGAGTGCATATTATAGTCCTGTACTGAAGAGTAACTACAAGTATAAGTGACTGGATGTGTGTGTAGACCTAGGAAATAGTGAGTGGTATGTAGTAGTCTGCATTTAAGAATGGGTGTATCAAAGTTTATATTAGAGCAGCAGTATGTGCATCAGATTATCACATGGATGATGTCATCAGTGATGTCATTTGAGATGTCATCAGTGATATGATCAATGATGTTAACTGACCATGTCATGAGTGATGCAATATGTGACATCATCAGCAGTGCATTGCGGGCGCACGAGTTATAGCTAGCTCAACTAACTATAACAGGCAAATTTCTCTGGTTTTATATGAGTCAAATGTTCAACTAACTATAACATCCCTGAAACCTATGGTTTTTAGTGGATTTCTAAGGTTTTTTTAAATGCTAATTCCTAACTATAAGGTATGTAAAACCTTTGTTTTTTCCAGTGAATTTCAAAGGTTTTTTAAATATTAATTTCATATTTTAATGTTTATAAAACCTATATTTTTCTATTATTTTTTAAATATTTTGGAACTCTATAATACTTCTTTTTTTTACTTTAAAAATTATGTAATGTTTTATATCTTCCCCCCAAAATATGTATATATTTATTTATTTTTTTGAGAAAACTGGACTCCCATACCGGTAGCTACCAAGCTCCATCACCGTCCGAAACCGATCCACCCTATTGCGCATTTTGTATCTGACGAGCTCATGGCACCGCATCCCACGTAACATCATATACGCATGAAGTTGCCCCCGCTGCTACTTTGGTATCAAACGGGTACGCAGTACCAAGCCACACGTTACGTCATGTACGTGTGGGTTTGCGCCCCCTGCGTGTTGCGTATGCGACGAGTACACGCTGCCAGGCCCTGTGTTACATCACACACGTATAGTGTCGCGCCGGATACGCCATTTCCTCATTTTCTTTTGTCTCAAAAGTATATCTAAATAACTTTCAACTGTATATGAGAGTGATAATCTAAAATATTTTAAACATGTATTTATTTCTAACTGTTATAAACTGATATTATGATTAACCCTGGGCGTAGTTTGCGAAGTAGCGCTACGCGAAGCTACTCAAAGTGCACTTCTCACTATGCAAGCTACGCCTAGCACTACGCGAACTGTGTAGTACGCTGGTCGAGATGATTGCACAGTGCCGGATGATTGTCGGCATTGTGCAATCATTGAAAACGGCATGTTGCACAGTGCGAGATGTCTTTTACTGCAGCTCGAGCAGATTTTTACTCAAGCAGCAGCTGTCTCAACGCGGACTGGTAGTTTCTCATCGCGAGTGGTCGCGAGCCTACGCGACTACTCGCAATGAGAAACCTGACCTCCCTGCGTTGAGAAGCTCGCCAGGAAGTTTATTTTCCACACTCGTGATCGACAACTTGATGTTGCTGATCGTGAACGTGGAAAAAGGTCACGCCGGGATGTCATTGTGCTTGCTCGCGGTTGCCAACTTGACGTTGAGGACCGTGAGAAAGCAAAAAATGACCGCTGCACTACACTACACTATGCGTGTTTGCACTGTGCTACGTGCAATTCGCGAAGTAGCGCAAACTTCGCAAACTACGCAAGCGTAGCGTAGTGCTTTCCCAGAGTTAATTATGATAAATATATTTTGTTTTGCTACATAACATTTCCCATTGTAAAAGTTGGAGGACCCCACCCATTTTAGTCATTCTTTCTACAGCATTTGATGAGGGGCACCTCTTCTGCTTAGAGAGCTTTTTTGAAAAGTTTTTTCCTGTATACACATATCTTATACTACACACAACATGCAACGATCATCTTGATAAATATTCATGGTTCTGTACATTAGCCTTCAACGTGTGATGGCCATGCATTTCAAATGTTACATCAAAAAACAAATGTGTGTTACACAATGCCCCTGGTGGGTGTGTGTACACATTATTGTGCTCCCTTTCGGCCTGGGTATTGGTGGCTCTAAGAAGTATCAGAAGCCATGGGAAGTGTGCAAATCCTAGATCACATTCGACAAACAGTAAACAGCAATGTGTAGATTTCTTTTGCTGTGCGCTCCGTTGTCAGGCTTTACCAGTATAGTAGTGTGTCATATGTGAGACTTTCAGATTCACGTTTAATATGCATTGCTTGACTGTAATGAGCGTTATCACTGTGTATGATGTAGCCTCGCTGCTGATCCTCCCTCCATCCAAGCACATTCACATGTGTACGCTTCCTGATACCAACAATTTCAATAATAAAGCACACCATTGACATGCATGTCTGCACATATCCACAACCTTGACAACGACTTTTGATGTTCGCCATTCAATCGTTTCGAACAGCATCTCATTAGCGATAGTTGCCGCCCTCCCGACACATGCTACATTAATGTAAATTGCGCATTCTGCGGCATCAAAACTACAAAAGAAACACACAGAAGTACACTTCCTGGCCAGGCAGGAACTGAACAAAGCCCAGGTCCCCGGTATATTTATTCACACCCCTACACTGGCCTGGCGTACGCAAGCCCAGCCCACTTTGCGTACATATAAATAGGATAACAACAACTCCATATGTCCCCCTTCTTCCACACTGCCTCAGGTGATATGGCTGCATCTACCTTGCATATCAAAATGCGCAAAAAAAAGGGATCCATGAGGTGTTCACCATCCTGCAAACAACACTGCATCTCAATTGTGAAACCTACTGCCCGTTGTGTTTCCAAAGGAATCCATGAGGTGTACACCATCCTGCAATCAACACTCCATCTGAATTGTGAGCACTGCTGCCCATAGTGTTTGCACACACAACAATGACAGCAGGTGAGCAGTGGGGCCTGGGTGCACAAGGGCTCCAATTAATCGTGTTGCAGTGGGATGGGTGGAGTACAGCAGCCTGGCTGCGCAGGTGCGAACCGGCAATGTTGTTGTGCATAATGATGTCATCTCTGACCTGATTCAGTCTCATCTCTGTCTCATGTTAAAGACCTGCTGCACAGTACTGTAGGCCTGAGCCAGCAGGCAGCGCTGCCCTACAGAAACGTGTTGAGAGTGGTGCTGAGGGAGGGGTGGGGTGCATCAGCCTGAGTGCGCACATGTGAATAAGTGATGTTGCTGTGTGTAATGATGTGATCTCTGACCTCATTCAGTCACATCTCTGTCTCTTTTTAAGAACTTGCTGGACAGTCCTGTAGGCCAGAGGCAGCTTGCAGCACTGCCCTACATACACGTGTTGTTGAGCACGGTGCTGCTGGCGGGGTGGGTTGCATCAGCCTGGGTGCGCAGGTGCGAACAACTGATGTTGCCATGCGTAATGATGTGATCTCTAAACTGATTCAGTCTCATCTCTGTCTCATTTTAAAGACCTGCTGTACAGTACTGTAGGCCAGAGCCAGCGGGCAGCGCTGCCCAACAGATACATGGCTTTGGCTTTTAGGTCACCATAGTGAGCTCATTACTACGTGTACATGCACACAGCCTTCCACCACTGCATTACACGCACACATTATGCTTCTACCATGCACTCTATTCCTTTGTATGTGAAACTTTGTATATCATATTATAATTTAACCTTGTGTATTCCCATGCACTCCAACTCCTCTTTGAACCAGGATTACCACTAACAGTTGGTAGAACGTACTTCAAAAACGAAGGATGCACTCAACCGCTGTTTTCTATTAAGCTTGAAATAAACCTTCATTTACCTCCAGACATTTCCACCATTAAATTATTTCTCCCTTTTCAGACACTGAATTGATGGACCCAAAATGGGTGGAGCGGGAGCTCACCCCGCGATGATGCCCTGGGCCATTGTGGTATCAAGACACCGTCCCCGACCGGAGACCTGCTCTCCTACCCTACAAATGTACCCTGGACTCGGAGCTTGCAGTAACACGTCGTTGGAAACACCAATGGTGGCAAGGGAGCAGTGAATCCCCGGTGCGCAGGACCTACAATTGAGCACAGTGCAGGGGAAGAGGCTGGGGTGCAGCACCCTGGGTGCACAGGCGCAGGCAAGCGATTTTACAGTAGCTAATAATGTAATCTCTGGCCTCATTCATATGCTTCATTTTAAGGACTTGCTGGGGCACACTCTTTCTCGCGGACCCCATCGTCCTAGACAAACGGGTGATGGAAGGGTAAACACTGAGGGCTGGGTACAGTAGGCCGACGCTCTTTCTCCTCCTCCCTCTGTTCTTTTGACTCTCCTTCCCCTTGTCCCTTCCACCCACTCCCTCTCGCTCCCATTCTTACTATCCTCCTTTAATTCGGACTACTTTTCTTTACCTCTTCCACATGGCAAACATACTTATGCTTTATTTTTGTCTTGCAGGTTTTGAACGCTGCTTCCACAGGAGTCCAACCGACATAATTTATTTTATACTGTTGTTTGTTCTAATAAACTTAAGTTTCCATTTATTTGTGTTTTAATAAAGGTTATTTTCTTCTCCAATAAATAACTGAGTGTATATGTCTTCTTTTACTGACAATACATGTCTATAGTTTACTGTGAAAATCATCTGTTTATAAGAGATTATGAGGAAAAACATTTGTAATTTAGCGGTGCACCTACCAAACATAATCCAACTGACTTTTGCACAAATGAAGCCTGGGTAATTCTACAACTGCAAGGGTTCTATGAGTGTATCACTTTATAACACCATGATTACTGCCTGTGTGATTACAAAACCAATAAAGCACTGCCTAGGACCACCCTGCATATTTAAGTAATGACCCAGATGGTGGCGATCCCTGGACTTCAGTTGGCCTGGAACCCCCCGAACAACTGGTAAACAATGCCCGGGCAGGTGACGGTCCCATAGGCTGCGAAACGTCTCCGTTCCCTCCTGCGCCTAATTTATATGTAACAATAAGATCCCCAGTCCTATAGAGACCCCACAATATAATATTAGTATTGGCCATGGAACATTACCCACCAGGGGCCTCATTTAAATGAACAGGTGAGACTCCGCTTTTTTTTTCCCCATTTTTACCATCCGGATCCGCTCTATTAAAGCAATGCGATGTTTTCCTCCTCTCGCTTCAACTAGTCAAACAAGGATTTGCTATAATAGGGTGGAAGCCATGCACCCACGCTCTAAAAGCAAACACACATGTCCCGCAGATGCAAACCTCAGGGCATTGTATGAGCTGTGCCTGGGAAGTTGCACTCCCTAGGACCATGATGCATTGGTTAGTATAAACCCATACTAACACTACTTACACACGTGTAGTACAGCAACCAGAGTGTAGTGAAGAGGCAGAGGAAGCGCAAAATCTAAAAATATAAATCTTGCCAGAGGTCGGATGACATAGTTCAATGAGCCAACGACCCTGGGATGAGTCGAAACGGCTACACGAAGAAAACGGGTCTTCAGCACAAGGCAAGCAATTTTGAAATATTCGTGATTGCTGCCTTCTTTTTACCTTCGCCCGCTCATCGCCAAATGTATGTAGTGAAGAGGCAGATAGCAGTGGATCTGATAAGTAGATTTATTACAGGAAAACCAGACACCTTAAACAGCCACCAACAGGAGCAGACAGCAAGGCAATCGTCTTCTCCTGCACCGTGTACAAACTCCCCAATGTTCCCCTCATGACAGCCCTACATTCTAACAGTACATACTTACATTCTAGTAGAATTATAAACTAACATTCTAGTATGACTTACATTGGAATACTACACAGAGCACACGACTTTACAGCAATGAGCTCATGGTTTCATCCATAAGTCTTGAGGCCGGTAGGGGTGAGTAGTTCGCTTCCCAGTCCCTGTATTGTATAACGCAAATTAACACTGCTTCCACAGGTATGCTACAGCACCCAGAGCACATCACTTTACAGCAATGAGTTCACGATTTAGGCTCATAGTTTAATCCCCGTGTCTTCAGACCAGTAGGGGTGACTACTTTGCTTCCCACTCCCTATATATATAAACGCATACTAACACTACTTACACAGTTATACTACAGTGGCTAGTATCCTACAGCACACAGAGCCCATCCCTTTACAACAATCAGCTCGGTTTCATCCCCGACTCTTCACATCGGTAGGCGTGAGTACTTTGCTTCCGGTATACTATAAACGCACAGTAGCGGTCAATAGTTTGTGTCCCACTCCCTGTATGGTATAAACACCTACTAACACTACTTGCACACGTATACTACAGCGCCCAGATCCCATCCTTTTACAGCAATCACCTCGGTTTCGTCCCCAAGTCTTCACACCGGGAGGGCGTGAGTACTTTGCTTCTCCCTTCGGTATAGTATAAAAGCACGATAGTGATCAGTAGTTCGTTTCCCTCTCCCTGTATGGTATAAATGCCTACTAACACTACTTGTACACGTATGCTACAAAGACCAGACCACATCACTTAACAGCAATGAGCTCACGGTTTAGGCTCTCAGTTTCAAACCCGAGTGTAGCACCATATCATATTAGCACCATGTCACTCTGAGCAACACCGCACTTTCAGACCGGTAGGTGTGACTACTTCACTTCGCACTCCGCCACAGAGATTACAGTGCTCCTACACTCCTTTCCAACTTTTTTCACCCTTTTTTCTCCTTACTCGCTTCAACAGCATCACAAAAGGGCGGCCAACTACTTCACTTCCCGCTCCCGGTATAGTATAAACACACAATAGCGGTCAGTAGTTCGCTTCACACTCCTAGTATGGTATAAACGCCTACTTACACTACTTGCACATGTATACTACAGCGCCCGGAGCCCATCCCTTTACAGCAATCACCTATGTTTCATCTCCAAGTCTTCACAACAGTAGGCGTGAGTACTTCGCTTCCTGCTTCCGATATAGTATAAACGCAAAATAGCAGCCAGTAGTTTGCTTCCCACTCCCTGTATGGTATAAACGTCTACTAACACTACTTGCACACTTATGCTACAAAGACCAGACCACATCACTTTACAGCAATGAGCTCACGGTTTAGGCACTCGGTTTCATACCAGAGTGTAGCACCATATCATATCAGCACCATGTCACACTTTCACCTGATTTGCATATAGCCAGGTTCTGAGCTGGGATGGGGCAGTGAGATAAATAACGGTGATGGATCAAGCCCTGATATTTGGACTGGGTAAGAGTGGTCTGCTTAACTCAGACACTCTGTTCATCACCACCCCCTTTTCTAAATCATACCGCACTTTCAGACCGGTAGGAGTGACTACTATTCTTTGCACTCCACCACAGAAATTACAGTGCCCCTAAACTCCTTTCCAACTTTTTCCACCCATTTCTACCCTTGTTATGTTATGTTATGTTAAAATCATTTGTATAGCGCACTTACACCAAATGGTTTCATGGCGCTGTAAGCAGGATGTAGCAAAGAAATGGTGACAGACGCTTACTCATATGCCTGCAAGAACAAAAGGGTTTTAAGAAGAGTTCTGAACTGGGTGTAGGAGGTTACTGATATGAGTTCCGTGGGAAGGGAGTTCCAAAATTGAGGGGCCAACAGGGAGAATCTAAGACTGCCATGTTTTTTCAGTTTAACACAGGAAATGATAAGCAATTTCAGGTGGGAAGAGCGGAGTTCACGAACAGGAGTATAGCGATGTATCAAGGAAGAGATAAATGCGGGTCCGTGGCCAACCAGGGCTTTAAAGATAGTACATCCCAGTTTAAATACACAACGTTTAGCCACCGGGTGCCAATGAAGGCTCCTCATCAAAGGGTGGACGGTTTGGTATCTGTGTTGGTGGAAGATAAGCCTAGCTGCTTGGTTTTGAACCAGTTGTAAGCGATGGAGCTGATATGCTGGAATGGCAATGTAAAGCAAGTTGGCATAATCAATCCGGGATATGACCAGAGCAAGAAGGACCAGAGTTAAAGCTTCAGTAGTTAGGAATCTACAAATTTTCCATATTCTTCGTAGGTGGAAAAAGCAGGATGATACAACCACACCAATCTGGGATTTCATGGACAGGTCCTTGCTTATTATAACCCCTAGACTTTTTACAGAATCAGCTGGGCGAGGCGGATTGCCTAAGAGAGGAGGCCAGGAGTTAGAATTCCATGGATTGGAAGTGCCTCCAGTCAGGATCAGCTCAGTCTTATCAGTGTTAAGCTTAAGTTGGCTGGCATACATCCAGTCGCTGATGAGGTTCATGGTGGATGAAAGTTGGAAACTGAGGTGGTAGAAGAATCAATATCAAACACCAACTGAAGATCAGCGGCATAGTTGAAGGCAGCAACTTTACTGTTGCGAGAGACTGGATCAGGGGTGACATATATAAATTGAAAAGAAGGGGTGAAAGAGAAGACCCCTGGGGAACTCCACATGTCAGCCTAACCTTCTCGGCTGAGAAGTTGGCAATACGAACTGCCTGAAAGCGATTGTCCAAGAAGGAGGAGATCCTCCTCAGCGCCAGTCCCTGGATGCCAGCAGTCCTGACACGGTTGATCAAGAGATCATGATCGACCATGTCAAAAGCTGCAGACAAATCCAGGAGTACCAGAGCCTGGGAGGTGTTTTGATCGGCCCCCTTCCTAAGTTCATCCATGACTGCTAGGATGACCAGCTTGGTAGAGTGTGCTGGACTAAATCCTGCCTGCTAGGGGTCAAGAAATTGGGAATGTTCGATAAAAGAGCTGAGGCAATTAGCCATGTGAGCTTTTAAGGTCTTGCTAAGGTAGGGGAGCAACAAAATAGGGCAGTAATTGCTCCGTATCAGGGGTCCGTGTTGGGTTTCTTCAGAATGGGAACAATTTCCGCGAGTTTGAAAATGTCAGGGACAATGCCTTGTCTAAGAGAGTTATTAAGGAGTGCTAGTGGGGGATGTGGACAAGTGGAGAAAGCTTCTCGCAGAATATGTGGGGGGCAGCGATCTGTAGGGGAGCCTGAACTAACTTTTTTTAGCAGGGCCAGGAACTCCTCTCTGAAGATTGAAGGTATTTGATCCAGTATCCGAGAATACTCACTTCAACGGAATCACAAAATGCAAGCACTCACAGCCAAAAGGCAGCAAGCTCATAACGCCTCAGCCAATCTGATTGCAGAATTCCCAAGTATCGTTATCTGTACATTTCGATATTTGTCAAAAACTACTCAATGGATTTACACCAAATAAACAAAAGCATGTTTTCTAAACCAAGGCCCTTCTCCCTGCCAAATTTGGGGTAATTCCGTTCACCCATTCGTCCTGTAGCCTTGTCTAAAGTTTGCTATGGAAATTAACAAGGAGAAAACATGTTTTGGGACCCCCCTTTTTTCTTGACCCTCCTTGACGAATCACCCTCAAACTGTCAACATAGGAGCGCATATGAAAAAAGAATTAGTTTTGAAAATGTAATTAGGATTCATAACACGATGCCTAAGTTATAAGAAAACAAAAAATATTCTTCCTACGGAAAATAGGTCCTAACTATAACTACCTACTGGCAACCACCAGTAGGTAATATTAATATGTATATATATATTTATATATCTATGAGTTCCAAAGTCCGCTCTGGAGACGCTGACTGTTTCTATGTCTTCACTACCCGACACTTTATTAATCACGGAAACTAACGTGAACAAGGCTGTCCGCAGCCGAAACATGTTGTTAGTTTAAATAAACACCCTTGGAGAATGCAGCGGTGTCGTGTGTGTTTTGCGGACTAAGAGCATATATATATATATATATATATATATGTATATATATATATATAAATATATATATATATATATACTTGCAGCCCGTGCCGACGTTGTCCGGGAGCAATTAGGCTTCAGGGCCCCCGCCCGCCCCGACGTTGTCCGTGGGTCCCCTGGAGCCTTCCTCCATATATTGCAGTATTATACCTCTATGTTTACTTTGTACGCTTTTGTAACCTGCTCACTTTCTTAATGCTCCGTTTGCTTCCTCTTGCTACCTGCAAACGTCCCTTTTTCCTCCTATACCTCTATGTTTACTTTCTACGCTTTTGTAACCTGCACACGTAACTTTTTCCTCCTGTAATGCACCGTTTGGCTCACATTTTTAATGCTCCGTTTGCTTCCTCTTTCTACCTGCACACGTCACTTTTTCCTCCTATACCTCTATGGTTACTTTCTATGCTTTTGTAACCTGCACACGTAACTTTGTCTTCCTGTAATGCACCGTTTGGCTCACTTTTGTAATGCTCCATTTGCTTCCTCTTGCTCACGATGTACGTTTTTGTAACCTGCACACGTAACTTTTTCCTCCTGCAATGCACCGTTTGGCTCACTTTTGTAATGCTCCGTTTGCTTCCTCTTGCTCACGATTTTCATTTTTGCTACATTTTTCCGCCGCTCACCGTTCCTAAATAAATAAATAAATAACCTACCTCATCCGCCGCTCACCGCTCCTCCCCGCCTGTCCGCCGCTCCTCCCCGCCTGTCCGCCGCTCCTCACCGCCTGTCCGCCGCTCCTCACCGCTCCTCCCCGCGCCATGTCCGCCAGTCCTCCTCGCGCTCCTGGACGCCGCTCCTCCCTACGCTCCTCACGTCGGGCACGCAAGTCGCAGCCAGCGCTGCTTCCAAGGAACTACTTTTTTTTCAGTAATTTTTTTAAATAACGTATATTTATTACGTTTATATAGCCTATGTCCATCTGCACACCCTGACGATTACAACGATGTATCGGGTGTGTGGATTGGCGCTGTGGCTCCAGAGTTTACCCGCCTCAAAGGTTCAAAGTTGTTCCTTTCTAATAGTAGTATAGATATATTTATATATATATATATATATATATATATATATATACTAGCAGCCCGTCCCGACCTTGTCCGGTAGCAACAGGCTTCCCCGACCCCCGCTCGCCCCGACATTGTCCAGCAGCCCAGGCCCCCGCCCAGCCCGTCCCCCGCCTGCCTGACCCCCGCCTGCCCCGACCCCCGCCTGCCCCGAAATGGGTCCCCTTACCTCAGCCGCCGCTCCTTCCGTCTGTCCGCTGCTCGCACCGCCGCTGGCCTGTCCGCTGCTCCTCACATCACCGCTCCTCCCCCGCGCCATGTCCACCGCTTCTCGTCACGCTCCTGGATGCCGCTCCCCCCCCGGGTTCCTGACGCGAGCACGCACGTCGCGGCCGGTGCTACTTTGGAGGGACTACTTTTTTTTTTACAGTAAATTTTTTAAATAACGTTTTTTTTTTATTTATAAAGCCTATAACCATCTACACACCCTGACGATTCCAACGGTGTATCGGGTGTGTGGATTGGCGCTGTGGTTCCCGAGTTTACCCGCCTCAAAGGCTGAAAGTTCTTCCTTTATTATAGTAGTATATATATATATATATATATATATATATATATATCAAACACACAAGTTGTCCCTCACTTGAAAGGCCTACAAGCAGGTAGGTGTAAATTTCGTTTTAATGCGCAGATGACATCGCAGACAGAGAAAAACAAAGTCCAGTTTAAATTACTGCAACCTGACGCGTTTCATGCTCTCCTGAGCATTTCTTCAGAGGCTAGTGAAACTCTGTGTGGAGCAAGGTCATTTTAATCACTTGCACCTGCCCCAGTGGGCGTTGGCTCCTCTGAGCCTGCTGGTACATGAAGTTCAAAGTTTTGCGCTTGTGCGCTGCTCCCAGAGTTAAAATAAAAGGTTACTTTAATTGAACCCCAGTGGGCCCGGAAATTATTTCCTTCATGTTACACGATGTCAGTGTTCATCTGCACAATGCCCCATCTGCTCACCTCACGCTGTGTGCCTTCTGGCTCCAGCAAGAACCACACGTTCTGTGGCAGGGCTCCTCCCCGACCAGAACCGGCCGGTAAAACATCAAACACACAAGTTGTCCCTCACTTGAAAGGCCCACAAGCAGGTAGGTGTAAATTTTGTTTTAATGCGCAGATGACATTGCAGACAGAGAAAAACAAAGTCCAGTTTAAATTACTGCAGCCTGACGTGTTTCATGCTCTCCTGAGCATTTCTTCAGAGGCTAGTGAAACTCTGTGTGGAGCAAGGTCATTTTAATCACTTGCACCTGCCCCAGTGGGCGTTGGCTCCTCTGAGCCTGCTGGTGCTTGTGGGCCTTTCAAGTGAGGGACAACTTGTGTGTTTGATACCTATACATATATATTACCTACTGGCGATAGCCAGTAGGTATATATAGTTAGGATTTTTTCTCTATGGAACTTTTGAAAATTCTATGCCTAATAACTTTGGCGTTTGTGGACGGAATTGGCTGAAATTTTCAGGAAAATGGCACATTTTGTTTCTGAGCAGCTCCTGGAAATTTGGGGGGGGTTCGTCAAGGGGGGGCCGAGAAAAAAGGGGGTCCCAAAACGCGTTTTTCCCATGTTAATTTCCATAGGGCGGTTGGCCTCACTTTTAGCCCGAACGGCTGAATGGATTTCCACGAAACTTGGCAAAATTGTAGGGACTGTTAGCCCGATGTACCTTTGCTAGGTCTCAATATATGTGCTTCAGTGAATTTTGAGAAATTAACGTTTAAAACAAGATATATATCTGTAACAGCACTCCGGGCAGCGCTCCGGTTCGCGAACTTTTCGCGTATCGGAACTTTGCGAAGCGAAGCTGATTGGCTCTCCGGTGTCTGTCAACATTCTAAACAGTCCGGAGCGGCCGCCATCTTGTCTCTCGGTAGGATCGAGAGACAAGAGGAGGCCAAAACAAAGGGGGAAATGAAGGAAAGGGGGCAAGGTAGACCCCTTCTGACCCCCTAGGATTGATGAGGGGGATATTATAGAGCCACGCCGGGCCCCAAAAAAAAAAAAAAAAAAATCCGATTTTTTCGACGTAGAGACGCGTCTTGGTACGCGAACCGGGCAGCTAACCGGGAAGCTAACCGGCAGTGTAACGGGAGTCTGAGGAGTAGCTGATTGGCTGTCAACATTGTAAACAGTCCGGAGCGGCCGCCATCTTGTCTCTCGGTAGGATCGAGAGACAAGAGGAGGCCAAAACAAAGGGGGAAATGAAGGAAAGAGGGCAAGGTAGACCCCTTCTGACCCCCTAGGAATGATGAGGGGGATATTATAAAGCCACGCAGGGCCCAAAAAAAAAAAATTTCGATTTTTTCGCCGTAGAGACGCGTCTTGGTACGCGAACCGGGCAGCTAACCGGGCAGCTAACCGGGAAGCTAACCGGCAGTGTAACGGGAGTCTGAGGAGAAGCTGATTGGCTGTTATCATTGTAAACAGTCTGGAGCGGCCGCCATCTTGTCTCTCTGTGGGATCGAGAGACAAGAGGTGGAAAAAAAAAAGGTGTAAATGAATGAAAGGGGTAAGGCAGACCCCTCCTGAACCCCTAGGATTGATGAGGGGGCTATTAAAGTTCCCTGGGGGGTGAAAAAAAAAATTGCGATTTTTCGCGGTAAAGGTGCTTCCTGGTACGTTAACCGGGCAGCTAACTGGCAGCGTAACGGGAGTCCGACATATTGTGTTTTTTGAACGTTTGTGATATGTGCACGTGTGGATTTTGTCTAATTAAGGTTAAAAAAATATATATATATCTTTAAGCGTGTTCTGGCGCGCTTACGTTTTGGGTTTGGTTTGCCCTGCAGAGACGATACGTCACGGTTATGCGATGCATCATGAGGCGTCTCACGGGCTACGTGATACGTCACTTAATAAAGAATATATTTTACAGCTATAGATATTAGCTTTTAAAAAAACAATGAAATTCACAGAAAAAACCATAGGTTATAGACCATATATAGTTAGGAATTTGCATTTACAAAACCTTGAAAATTCACTGAAAAAACCATAGGTTATAGACCATATATAGTTAGGGATTAGCATTTAAAAAACCTTATTTTATTTGCACAAAACCATTGAAATTCCATATATAGTTAGTTGCACTAACTATATATCGCGGACCCGCAATCCACTGCTAATGATGTCACATATTACATCATTCATGACATGGTCAGTGACATCACTGATGACATCACTGATGACATCTCAAATGACATCACTGATGACATCACTGATGACATCTCAAATGACATCACTGATGACATCACTGACATCTCATTTGACATTACTGATTACATCACTGATGATATCATTTATGTGATAATACATCTTCAGACTCTAATATAACCTTAGATACACTCAGTGTAAACAGGCACTCACAGACTGTCACACATCCATGGAGTTACTCACACACCTAGTCAGTCATGCAAAGAATCAATCACACCTCCATTTCCTCAACTATACAGTTATACACACCTTACTTATTCAAACATATACTAACACATATTTACTCTCTTATACAATCCTTGATACAAGTTCACAATGATTCATACAGCCACTCTCACATTCACTGGCTCTTATGTTCAGTTATTTATATATGTCAACTCTCACATGGAGTGTGTTTTACATATGTACTTACTTTGACATGTAGAACTGAGATATCCATTCACTCACCAATATACTCATGCACACAGTCAACTGTCCATACAGCTGTTTCTACATGCACTTTTGAACCCATACACCTAGGGAATCAACTGCTCACACATCTATGCACAGAGTTATACACCTCCCAGCCACCCACACACATACTCAGTCTCCCATACAAATACTTGGGCAACCATTCAATAACCCATATAGTTACTGATATAGCTACTGATTTAAACATGCAGCAGTTTACAGAAGAACATAAATAATGATTGCCAAATTAAGACACTTTAATCACTAACCCATGCACTCAGTGAGACACATTTAATCATTCTCTCATACAGTCAGTCATGCACCTACTAAATCCTTCATCCAGACACTTATACATCCACTCATTCTTCAATATGTAAGACATATTTTAACTTTACAGAAACATACAGTCACTGGGTGTTGTCATCAGTGATGTCATCAGTGATGTCATTTGAGATGTCATCAGTGATGTCATCAGTGATGTCACTGACCATGTCATGAATGATGTAATATGTGACATCATTAGCAGTGGATTGCGGGTCCGCGATATATAGTTAGTGCAACTAACTATATAAGGAATTTCAATGGTTTTGTGCAAATAAAATAAGGTTTTTTAAATGCTAATCCCTAACTATATATGGTCTATAACCTATGGTTTTTTCAGTGAATTTTCAAGGTTTTGTAAATGCAAATTCCTAACTATATATGGTCTATAACCTATGGTTTTTCTGTGAATATATATATATATATATATATATATATATATATATATATATATATATATATATATATATATATATATCCTTCAATTACGAAGACGCCGCACACCACTTCAAGGATTTATCTTAGTTTATTTCCTGTAGGTTCCCCACCTACGTGTTTCGGACATATACTGTCCCTGGTCACGGTTAAAAACTGGACCAGGCGTCTTTGTAATTGAAGGTTGTTTGTTAAAACATAATTTGCGAGTGGGTCCCTAACTTCACCGCGGTTACGCATGAAACGCGTCAGGCAGCTTAGAACTTTGGTGAATTCTCCCCTCCAGCGCTGTGCAGCTTAGTCCATTAAACGGAATTTTACCCACCTGCAAGCGGCTTCTCAAATTTGGGCAAAACTGTGTGATGTATTTTACCGGCCGGTCCCGGTCGGAGAAGAGCCATGCCATGATTCTGTGGACCTGTGCATTGTTTGTGATGATGCAGCACCTCAAGGGGCAGGAAGGTCGTGTGGGGAAGTTATATTGTGCACGACGCTGTATTGGGGATGCTTTCCCAGCCCACGGTGGTTTTTAATTGAAGGAACTTGGTTCACCACTGCAAGCCACTCACTGGAGCATTATAATAGAAACTACTTATACCAGCATGCTCGGGGTGAGCCTATGCCCATGAACAGGTGGGTGCAGTATAAATGTTAAATTGCACGCTGCATGTAGTGAACTTTTGATGCCTCTGAGGAAATGCGGTTGCGCATGAAACGCGTCAGGCAGCTTAGAACTTTGGTGAATTCTCCCCTCCAGCGCTGTGCAGCTTACTCCATTAAACGGAATTTTATCCACCTGCAAGCGGCTTCTCTAATTTGGGCAAAACTGTGTGATGTGTATATATATATATATATATATATATATATATATATATATATATATATATATATATATGTTTTAGCAAACAACCTTCAATTACAAAGACGCCGCACACCACTTCAAGGATTTATCTTAGTTAATTTCCTGTAGGTTCCCCACCTACGTGTTTCGGACATATACTGTCCCTGGTCACGGTTACAAACTGGACCAGGCGTCTTCGTAATTGAAGGTTGTTTGCTAAAACATAATTTGCGAGTGGGTCCCTAACTTCGCCGCCAGCACCAGCTAACTAGCTGCTCCATTTGCTCGTATTATATATATATATATATATATATATATATATATATATATATATATATATATATATTTTCACCTATCCTGTTGTCTACACATCGTAAACAGGCGCTGACTCCGTGGGGTCTTGTTTCAGAAACAAGTTTATTTCACCAAGTGCAAAGTTTGACGTGTTTCGACGGATGGAACCGTCTTGCTCACAACAGAGAATATTAGTGAGTGAATACTTTTTAAACATAACAAGCGCTCATTGGTCTGTGGAGCGGCTTCATTGTTGTCATAGCAACCATTGCTTCATGGCCACGGAAAAGTTACAACATTGTATTGGTTTTTGTAAAACGCGCTATACATAATATATTCTTTAAATGCTAAATATTTGTAAAGCAAAGTTGACAGAAAATACACATTTGCAACGATTGTTAATTACATTGTCACAATAGTTTGAAATTTTTGTGTTTGTCAACATGTGTAGCTGCCACCTTTAAGTGCGGGATGGCTCAGCGCGATGTGTGCATCATCATTGCTAGCAATTATGCATGTATGTAAATACTTATTCTCTCGTATCGATTCTGTACATATTTGCCTCTTGAACCATTAGGTTTGTACAATTGGTACTGTAATACTCACAGTTTCTTGTGCTGGAATTGGGGATTGGCTTGAGGGTCTAGTGCCCGTTTAACCACCTTTTCTAATATTATAAAGGTCCTCCTTGTAGTGGATAGTTTTTAAATATAGCCCATGTGGGCAATTAAGTGACTATCCAATTTACAGTGTTGGACCTAATAAAGTTAGTTTTACCTACTGTACAGTTGTTATACTAGGTTTCTTTGCATGAAAGCAATGAGTACACCGGCCTTACCATTATGAAGCCACCAATAAACTCACTTTGATCATGTTTTTTGTTTAAGTGTATTACTTACAGCTTGTGCCGAAAATAATAGTGATACTAAATTTTTACTTTCTCATACAAAAGAGTGGGTTCGGGATTGTTCAGAATTCTATTTACATTAAATAAATTATGCTCACTATAAGTGCACACTCAGTGCCTCATCTGCATTCAATCCCTGTGGGGCCTTGGTATCCAGGAGAATGATGTACCGTGACTCTAGTCTCCGGAGGGCTAGTTGTCTATTCCCCCCTATGATGTTTTTCTTTACATGGTCGATAACAAAGTACTTAACTGCATCCGTGCGGCGCGAATTCCCCGCCCATGCTGACTCCGCCTTGCGCGGGCGGAGTCATGATGGAACGGTTCCGTCATCAGCACAGCTCAACCGACGCTGATGACGGAACCGTTCCGTCATCAGCATCGAAGGGGTTAATGTTCTCCGCTTTTCCCCCATGTTTAGCATTGATGTGCCTTGCCACTGGATATGAGGGATCATTGTTTGTAATAGCCCTTAAGTGTTGTAGCACCCTCACGTGGGCAGGATGAATAGTGCTGCCCACGCACATTTTATTGCAGCTACATTGCAAGACGTAAACTGCGAAGTCCGTCTTGCATGTGTAGTTAGCACATATTTCCAGTGGTTTTTTCCTGTATGGGACATCAACTTTGGTAACATTTACTCCATACTGGCATGCTTTGCACTTAGTGCACTTATAGAAGCCATTCTTTGTTTTCAACCATGGTGATTCTTTTTTCTTTAGGACAGGGACATTCGCTACCAATTCTTCCTTCATACTTTTTGCTTTTCGAAAAGTAAACTGGGGGACTTTATTGCAGTCCTTCCCTATCACTGGGTCGTTTCTGACTATAGGCCAGTGCTTATATATGATGTTTCTGAGTTGCTTCTGATAGGCATTGTACCCTGTGATTAGGCGTGCGGTCCCTGTGTTCTGTTTAGACTTTGGTGTTCCTGCTTTGGGAGAGGATAGTAGATCCTTTCTATCCTTAGCATCACATTTTTGTTCCGCTGTCTTTAATGTATGTTCAGGATAGCCTCTGAGGCGCAATCTCCCAAACAAATTTGCCTTAGAATTCTTGTAGCTTGTGTTTGTGCTGCTATATATATATATATTACCTACTGGCGGTCGCCAGTAAGTAGTTATAGTTAGGACCTTTTTTCCATAGGAAATCAGCCAGCAGCATTCTATTTGGAATAACTTTGGCGCCGGTTGACGAATCTTCGCGAAATTTTCAAAACTGGTGGGGCACTCCGGTCGGCTCCTATCCTGAAAGTCTCGGGGTGATTCATCGAATTGGGGCAGAGAAAAAAGGGGGTCCCGATACGTGTTTTCCCCATGCAATTTTCCATAGGGACCTTTAATCGCCACTACAGCACGAACTGCTGAACGGAATTACACCAAATTTGGCAGAGAGGTAGACTTTGGTTCAGAGTTTTGCCTTTTGGTTAAATGTTGTAAATCCTTTCAGTAGTTGCTAGGAAAATCACATATATATCTATGACCGCGGTGGATCCGCGCATCCTGAGTGCACCCTGAGCGCACCCTTACGATCACTAGCTGCATGCTAATTGGCTGTCAATTGTTTGTCAATACTCCAAACCAGCAGGTGTTGGCAGCCATTTTGTGCCTCAGTAGAAGCAAGACTGTAGAAATCAGTGGAACAAGTGTGCAAAAAGTATAAAGGGTGCAGGGTAAAAATACTCTGACCCTCTAGACCTGCTTAGGGGGTCCAACAAGGACCCCCAGGGCCCCAAATTGGTTTTTTTTTAAACTGCAAAATACCTGCATAGTGCGTGGATTCTGCTGTAAAAACATAATAAAACAAAGTGCGAGCTCCCGCTTCTTTAAAAATTAGCCCCGGTCGGGCCAAATCCCGGGGGTAAAAATATTAAATGTTATGGGGGGCCCAGAGGGGCCCCCCCAGACCCAAGGAACCCCCATCCTGGGTCCATCAAGGGCCCCGGGGACCGCCACCCCCCACAGCCGGCTCCTTCAGTTTCTTGGGGTGCCCTACCCCGGGTCACTGCTGTTTGCTATGGCAGGGCGGGAGCTGAGGCTCCCGCCCTGTCATAGCAAACTTGGTTTGGATTTTAAAAGAGAGAGCAGGGAAACCTGCTCTCTCTTTCAAAATGCAAACCATATTGCTTTTCCACTGTATGTTTGCAGTTTCCCATGTGGAAAAGCAATGCAGTCTCTCGAAGGATACGGTTAGCCGGCTGGGGCCCATGGGGGCTCCCGCCACGATCCCCAATGTTGCATACAGGACTCGCAGGATGGGGTCCCTGGGGAGAATAGAAATTAGTGATAGGTGCTATTTTCTTTTTTACTGTAAAATTAAAAGTTGCGCACCCAGCGCGGCGCTCAGCGAGGCCCCCTTGTGTGTACGTATTGGGTGCATGATTCCTAATGTGTAGGGTGCCCGACTCCACCGTGTTGGGTGCACAATCTTGTTGCGTTGGGTGCAAGACTCCTAACGCGTTGGGTGCGCGACTCCAAGCAAAAGAAAGTAATATTTTTCAGATATACATCAAGCTTATGTGTTTAGATCCTGGGTGGCTCTAAAACGAGCTGTTGAGTTTATTGAGAGATTTTGGTACCTACAAGTAAGTACCTATGCAGAGTCTAAAGTTCATGAGGAGGACTCTGTTACCCTCATCTGTAAAATCTATACCATCTCTCCTATAGATGCCATCCATATTGAAACACATATTGTTGTGGGAAATGGACCCCATCCTTTAATCTCGGAGAAAAGCAGAAACAGCATTATTGACATGTTTCCAAGCTTTCTCAATCTCTGGACAAAATTGATTGGACCACTTCCATTTCTGCCTATGGCATATGTTGCAATAGACAAAGGCAGTTTGGGGGAAAAGTGACATCCATTCTCCAACGGTTTCCTTCATAAACATTTCCAGAACTACCCCAGTCAAAGTGCCTAGGTCATTGTCACCACAGTGCACAATTATGAGGTCGGGGTGTTGGAGATGTAAAAAGGATTTAACCAATAGCATCAATTGGTGCCACTTTAATCCTCTCTGTCCAATCCATTTAATGTCTACATTTTTCAAAGCTAGGTCTTTGTCAATGACTCTGTTTTCTGCATACTTTTTGCTCCCAAAAATATAGCTTTATCACACATTCCACACTCTAAGCATCCTGAAAGGACGTCTGGATGCACTCAGATGGTCTCTGTAAATGAAATGGCAGTCTGAAAACTAAGATTTTTCTAAAATGATGGATAAAATGTAGTATTGAAAAAAGAAAAGAAATGATTGGCTGTTTGAGAACATTCTAGACTGAAAAGTAGGGCGTATGTTTCTTAACTCCTCCCACGCTGGTGATGGAACCGTTCCGTCACGCCCCTCGGGTGGGCTGTGCTGATGATGGAATTGTTCCGTCACGGCTCGCTCGCCTCGCCAGGGCGGCACTGATTACGCGCCTGCGCGGTGCGTTCTACTGAGCTGGTGGGGCAGTGACTGAACCGTTCCGTTACAAGCACAGCACACCCGAGGGGCGTGACGGAGTAGTTCCGTCACCAGCGTGTGAGCGCCGCACGGCCCCCCCCGCCCCTTAGCACTGCGGCGGAATAGCCGCCGTAGCGAAGGGGTTAAAAGCATGTTTCTTATTGGTTAACAACAACTTTTTGAATGGAACATTATATAGGATAAGGTGAAATTTCGAAAAGTCAAGCACACTTGCTGTTTCGATTAGCAACATTGTGTGCTGAACTTGTGACCTGTGTGCTCAGTTGAGTGTTCCATGAACTGATACTATGGTAATAGGCAGTAAGCAGATTGGGGGTAGAGTTCAAATGTATGTCAATTGGAAAGGGTTGAAATGTGTGACCAATAGATATGTTTGTTTGCTTTTGAATTAACATGGGAAGCAATGTGATTTGATATTTAAATGTGTATGTGTGCAGAATGAGAGGGAAACTTTGTCATATTTTGGTTTTGATAAGAGCAGTGCAGTACAGAGATTCTGAATAAGAAAATCTGGTGTGTGACTGAAATACCTCTTAATCTACAAATCAATTTGAAAGGTGAGTTATTAATTTGTGAGGGGTTGTATGTGGTGTCTTTGTTTTTAATAAGATTAATGTGTTTTTCCTGGTAAAGTCCAGGGAGTACTCTTGCTTGTCTAGAATCACACTGTGAGTCTGTGTGCATTTGGGAAATATTGTGACAGAAACATTTGGATACTTCAAGTTTTTGAAGACAACTAAACTGCTTAAAAACCTATCCTGTTCTCAGGTGTTGGTAGAATTAGAAACCAGTAATTGCTTCTGTGTTTGCAAAATGAGTCAGGCTTGCACACTAAATTGCAGTTCTAAAATATGTGGAATGTGTGCAGTCATCTTACCTCTTTCAGATTAATAAACGATTTTTGGTAAAGTCCAAGGGATAGTTTTGCTTCTCTAGAATCACACTGTGAGTCTGTGTGCATTTGGGAACCATTGTGAGATAAGCATTTGGGTACTTTATGTGTTTGCAGACACATAACTGCTTAAAAAGCTATCCTGTTGACAAGTGTTGGTAGAACTAGAAACCAGTCATTGCTGAAGTATTTGCAAAATGAGTCAGGCTTGGACACCAAAGTGCAGTTTTAAAATACGTGGAATGTGTGCAGTCATCTTACCTCTTCAAGACCAGTAAATGATTTTTGGTAAAGTCCAAGGGATTATGTTGCTTGTCTAGAATCACACTGTGAGTCTGTGTGCATTTGGAGACCATTCTGACAGAAGCAAATGTTAATTCATGTTTTTGAAGTCATATAACTGCTTAAAAACCTATCCTGTTCTCAAGTTTTGATAGAATTGGAAACTACTCATTGCTTATGTATTTGCAAAATGAGTCAGGCTTCCACACTAAACTGCAGTTTTAAAATATGTGGAATGTGTGCAGTCATGTTACCTCTTACAGACTAGTAAATGATTGTTGGTAAAGTCCAAGGGATACTGTTGCTTGTCTAGATTCACACTGTGAGTCTGTGTGCATTTGGGCAACCATTGTGAGAGAAACATTTGGGTACCTAATGTGCTTGCAGATACATAACTGCTTAAAAACCTATGCTGTTCTCAAGTTTTGGTAGAATTAGAAACCAGTCATTGCTTATGTATTTGCAAAATGAGTCGGGCTTGCGCACTAAAGTGTAGTTCTAAAATATGTGGAATGTGTGCAGTCATCTTACCTCTTACAGACTAGTAAATGATTGTTGGTAAAGTCCAAGGGATAGTGTTGCTTGTCTAGAATCACACTGAATCTGTGTGCATTTGGGAACCATTCTGACAGAAGCATTTGGGTACTTCATGTACTTTCCGATACATAACTGGTTAAAAACCTATGCTGTTCTCAAGTTTTAGTATAATTTGAAACCAGTCATTGCTTATGTATTTGCAAAATGAGTCAGGCTTCCACACTAAACTGCAATTCTAAAATATGTGGAATGTGTGCAGTCATCTTACCTCTTCAAGGCTAGTGAATAGTGTTGCTTGTCTAGAAGCACACTGTGAGTCCATGTGTCTTTGTACTACTCTAATCCTTCAGTCAGTATCCAAGTACTCATGCAGCAATTCAGGGCCTTAGCACATGGACTTTTTCAAAATCTTATGCAATATGCATGTCGTTTTCTAACCACCTACATACTTGTGTTTCAGGCCTTCAATTCCCCAGTCAATATCTATACACTCCAGCAAACACCCTCTCACTGCTCTTGCAGTTATTTAGTGACTCTTTCAGCTCTATGTACTAATCTATTCACTGAAGTAAAACTCAACCAATTATGAATTCACCCAGTGTCTCTCCTTATAGTACTGTAATCATTCAGTCAGTATCCATGTACTCATGCAGTGAGCCAGGCTTTAGGACATGGACTGCTTCAAACTCCTATGCACTATGCATGTAGTGGTCTAACCACCTTTACACTTGTGTTTCAGGCGAACAATTACCAAATCAGTATCCATACACTCCAGCAAACACCCTGTCACTGCTCTTGAAATCCTATAGTGACCCTTTCAGCACCATGTACTAATCCATTCACTGAAGTAAAGCTGATGAAGCAATTCTACATTCATATAGTGTCTCTCCTTATATTACTCTAACCATTCAGTCAAAATACATGTACTCATGTAGCGAGTCAGGTTTTAGGACATGGACTGCTTCAAACTCCTATGCACTATGCATGTAGTGGTCAAACCACCTTCACACTTGTTTTTCAGGCCTACAATTCCCCAGTCAGTTTCCATACACTTCAGTAAACACCCTGTCACTGCTCTTGCAATCTCATATCTACCTTTTCAGCACCATGTACTAATCCATTCACTGAAGTAAAAGTCAACCGATTATAAATTCACCTAGTGTGTCATACCGTGGGGGCAACTCACACAATGATCATCTTGCACCATACTGCTTTAAAAGTTTTTCTACACAGAAATTCCATGTTTCTTTCTTTTTTTCCTTCAAAAAGTTAATGTACTAATAACGCATCTTGAAGAGTGCACTGGAGTTATATCGGTCTGGTTTGTGTGGGGAACCATGTGAACCGAAAGCACACATACATTCCTCCTCTCTTATGAACATCTTTTTTCCTCCTTTATGAATGGAAAGAACAACAATAACTAAAATCACTTGACAATACTAACTTGAGCAGTTCTCTCGTAAATGAAATCATTAAAATGAATAAATAAGAAACAATAAGCAATATTGTTTTCTATGGGCTTGAAAAATTGATGAATGGGCCCCTACCAACATGGCTGCCTTTCTCCTGCTCAGAAAACGAGCCACACACAACCCACACCAACCGCGGTGTCCGGTCGCCTTTTATTCACAAAATTCTGTAAATTAATTTTTTTTCAAGACAATATGAGCAATATCTTCAGAAAATATAATTTTGTAATTAACGAGATTTGATAACAATTTAAGGGACCTTCGAGAGTTAAAAACATACTCCCAAGATGGCCGCCAATTTGCTCAAGCAAAAATGACGCAAGTTACACGCGGTCTGCAGACCGCAATGACAATGCGGAAAGGTCTACTTTTAAAGAACCTCCGGACGCACACTCCTCAAGATGCAGTCCGAAGGTTGCAGCGTAGGTGATTGTGCCTCCTTATCCTGAGATCCAAGTAAGTGCTGATATATCTCTGCAGGGCCCTAGCGTACAGCGGACTACCCGTTGGATTATTACTTTTCTCTCATTTTTTGGCAGCGAAAACCAGCTACCTACATCACGGCACTCCTGCTTCATAACAATGCAGATCACTAACACGGCATCCGTTTTTTCCTTATTTATTTCCCTAGATTGGAAAGGATACGAGCAACACTACGCATTCCATGGGGCTAAGTTAGGTCCCTATACATGTATGTAATAGTCTGTCTTGTAACAGTATGTCTTTTTAATGTGGTATGTGTGTGTTTAATCACTGAATGCTAATGAGAGTGTTGAGTGATATACTGTTTTAAACTCATGCCATTCGGCTTTTTATATTCAAGTATGGACAAAGGCGCAGTCAATCCCTAGATCTGGGTCTGGTGTATGTTAAAGATGCTAATACTTTGTGGGGGCACCCCCCCCCCCCCTTAACCATGTAAGTGTTTTTCTTCTTTTTCTTACAGGTACTAAGTGACCATTATTTTGCATATGTACTAAATGCATGCTTTATTATTACAGCATTTAATTTAATTTAATTTGTTTCTAACTTGAGCACGGTTAGGAGTGGCGAACAGAGGGCTGGTCCCTGTGTAGTCCTGAAGAAGAGCTTGGGGAAGCTCGAAACATGTTGACAGAAGTTGCTAGGCACACCTAACTCATTGCCAGTAGGATCCCTAATTCTCTACCCCGTTTTTAGTATACCCCCAGGAGCAAGAATAAATCATTTGTAGTTCACTAGGTAGGTAGTTTTAACTCACTTAGATCATACCACTTCACTTCACAACACCTCTTGCACCACACATAGTCCATCACTTAAAGTGCTCCTCCGTAGTTCGCAAGTCACAGCACGCCCCAGTCCGTAGAGGGCTGGGATGGCCCCAACGATGAAGCATGTCACATTTGGGAAACCTTGGTTAGTGAGGGGACACAATAAAGAAATATTATTTTTCTTTCTTCACAAAAAACAGTGATTCCAACTCCAGCAAGTGTTGTGAATACTAGTCATTGACAAGCCAGGCTCTTGACCTTTGTTTTCAAGGGTTTTATGTTTACTGTTAAATTAAGGAAGGTGAGCCTGGTTCCTACTTCCCTCTTTCTCCCTCTTTTGGAAAATACGTCTTGTACAGCGCGCAGCTGAGGGAGCATCCCCTTTTGGAGATACAATTTTTTTTCATACCAAGTACCCTAAAACACACATTTTCACAAACTATAGACAGATCTAACCTACATGATGGCTGAAGTCACAGGTCTCACCTATACAGGGGAAGAGGTGGACAGGATAATAGCATCCATTCTTCCTTTGGCTGGGGCAGCTAATTGAGATACTAGCGAAGCTAGCCAATGCTGGGATGAGCTAACAGAGCTCAAACGAAACCAAATAAAAACAATAGTCCATGGCATTATGATGAGTGAATATTTGAGAGCAAACAGGGCACCACGTGGATTAATAGTCAGAAATGAACCCTTCATCTTTCAAAATGACCTAGCCTTCAAGAAGGATTGGGCCCTCATAAGCTGGCATTGTACCAGACACTGACTGGTGCTGATTATAAAAGCTGCAGCATGCCTCCCTGAAGAGATGAAACTAGGCATACACGATCTAGAAATTAAACTTAAAACATACCAGACCCATGCAGAACTCATAAAAAGACAAGAGGAACTGAATAAAACAATGAGTGATTTCGATATCACTCTAAAAGACACCAAATACGTGAAATTCCATAAAGATAAAAAATCTTTCTCTCATGAAAAGGTGTACCCCTACATAAAAGATGACTACACACCCACAGGAAGAAACCCTGGTTAAAATACAGATAGTGAGGGTTCTGATACTGGATCCAACACATCAGATTCCAGCTATAACCGTTACCAGACTAGGAACAGGAGACTGAGAGGAGGCCGAATGAGAAACAGAGGAGGTTTTGGATGGCACACGTACCAAGGAGCACCATCCTTTGGCCCGCCGCCACAATATTTCTATGGACCACCACCATTTCACCAACCCTTTCAACAACAACCATACCCAATTTGCAATAGCGCCCAATCCCTGGAACAACAACAGCAGCCTTTTTTAGGGAGAGGCAAACTCCCCAACGAGGAAGAACAAGACAAGGACAACAGGTGCAATGGCACAACCTTTGGAAACCAACAGGAGCCATACGTGCAGCATGGGTCCCCTGAATGGTCCAACAACCAGCAACCAGTGAGTCTTGTGGTTAACCTATCTGATACCACTTTGACACCAGACCAAGCCACTGTACTAGAGAAGGGATTGGAATTTGTACCTACAGCTACCATGGACAAGTTTAAATTGTGTTGCGTTGCGAACTGAAGGAGTTCATTCGCAGAATTAAGTTGGAAATATTTTTCAATGATAAGGTACAAGTGAATACTAACAATAGCTACACAGGACTGAAGAAAAAATCAAGATTTACCCCACCTGCCAGCAGCAGGCCAGTTCAACTACTGGCTTTTGAAAAAGCTGTTTTAAAGGAGGTAACCGAAATAGACCCAAAAATGATTAAGACCTTTCACAACAGAAGCGAGAAGGAGATGGAAGTCATCCAGCAACTGTCAAATGAAACATCTATAACGATAAAACCAGCAGACAAAGGGGGCGCCATTGTGGTGCAAAATACCACAGACTACAATACAGAGTGCCTGCGCCTCCTAGCGGACAAACAGAACTACGAAATCATCGGAACCAACCCAACAGAACGGCTACGCATTGAGATAGCCATTTTGGTGGAGGAATCACTGACCAACGACTGGATGTCCAAAAAAGAGGCAGATTTCCTTGAGAACAAAGATCCTACCATTCCTTGCTTCTATACGATTCCTAAAATTCATAAGACCATGGAAAAACCCCTAGGGAGACAAAAAGTCTCAGGAATTGGTTCAATCTTAGAGACCCTATCGAAGTTTGCAGATGCCTTTTTAAGACCACTAATACAAAACACAGATACATACCTTCAAGACACAAAGGCTCTCCTCTGTCTCATAAAAGATCTGGAATTCAATCCCATGACCCACATACTGGTGGGCCTTGACGTAGAGAGCCTTTACACGAGTTTGCCGCATAAAGAGACCCTGGAACTCTTAGAAGAAGTCTTGTTCCATGAAGCATGGCAATACCACACCCCCAGACATGTGGTACTAGAATGTTGTTGCCGTGCATTGACAGAAAACTTTTTTCAATTCCAAAGCAATCTGTACCGCCAGAAGCATGGCACGAGCATGGGGAGTACTTTCGCGCCGAGCGTGGCGGGATTGTATATCTACCATTTGGAGAAAAAAAAAATCCTACTACCCGACAACCCCCATCTGAGTCACGTCCAAAAATGGAAACGCTACATAGATTACGTGCTAATGATCTGGGAAGGGGATGAAAGTTGAATAGGGCTTTTCCTGCAATGGCTAAACCGACAAGACCCTTTTCTTAAATTCACATTATCCTTGAGTAGATCCAACCTTGTATTTTTGGATCTAAATATTCAAGCGCAGGAAAGAAAACTCACTACAACCACACACTTTAAACCCACAGCTAGGAACTGTCTTCTGAGATTCGACAGCTTCCACCCTAGACAACTGAGGGAGAATTTACCCTTCGGGCAATTCTTACGTCTGAGACGTAATTGCTCTGAAAAAAGAGACTTCAATATTCAGGCAAAAGACCTGAGCGAAAAACTCCTTCTAAGAAACTACCCTAAACATATTGTGAAACATGCAAAGAAAAGGGCTGCAAACAATAACCGCGATGCCCTGTTAGAACCTAAAATCAATCATGAAAACATCAAGAAATGGCCTATCTGCATAACTACTTACAATGTAGCTTCTGGCCAAGTAGTCAAGATAGTCAAGAAACACTGGAGGACACTAAACAGCGGGGATTTAGATTTGTAAAAACCCATGTTTAGCCACCGAAAGGGCAAAAATCTGCAAAACTTTGTGGTCCACACACGACCAATGGAACTTCAGGGCTCAGTTGGCTCAGCACGCCTTCTTCACCCCCTCCCGACAGGACATTACCCATGCACAAACTGCAGTGTCTGCCACCTTACCACGGCAACTAAACAAATCCACTTTAACAATGGGCTTACATGGGAAATGAGGTCTTTTTCGAACTGTAACACGGCAGGAATGGACTATATGATCACTTGCACATGTGGCTTACATTATGTAGGCATTACCACTAGGAAGGTCAGCAAACGTATAGTTGAGCACCGGAGTAGCATTAGGTGCAAACGCTCAAATACCAAAATGACTACCCATTTCCTTGAAAAAGCGCACACTCCCAATGACTTGAGGTGGGTGGTTCTGGAAACTGTACAAAACCAAACCCACACAGAGAAAAAGCTGTCTGACAAAGAACAATGCTGGGTTTTTAAACTACGTTCTGACACCCAAGGCCTGAATGATGACATACTGTGGGGGCAACTCACACAATGATCATCTTACGCCATAATGCTTTAAAGGTTTTTCTACACAGAAATCCTATTTTTTTATTTGTTTCCTTCAAAAAGTGAATGTACTAATAACGCATCTTGAAGAGTGCACTGGAGTTATATCGGTCTGGTTTGTGTGGGGAACCATGTGAACCGAAAGCACACATACATCCCTCCTCTCTCAGGAACATCTTTTTTCCTTCTTCATAAATAGGAAGAACATCAATAACTAAAATCACTTGACAATACTAACTTGAAGTCCTGATTAAGCGGTTCCCTCTTAAATGAAATCGTTAAAATTAATATATAAGAAACAATGAACAATATTGTTTTCTATGGGCTTGAAAAATTGACTAATTTGCCCCTACCAACATGGCCGCCATTCTCCTGCTCAGAAATCAAGCCACACACAACCCACACCAACCGCAGTGTCCGGTCTCCTTTTTTTCACAAAATTCTGTAAATTTATTTTTTTCGTAAGACAATAAGAGCGATATCTTCAGAAAATATAAATTTGTAATTAACGAGTTTTGATAACAATTTAAGGGAACTTCGAGAGTTAAAAACATACTCCCAAGATGGCCACCAATTTGCTCAAGCAAAAATGACCCAAGTTACACGAGGTCTATGCAGACCGCAATGACAATGCGGAAAGGTCTGCTTTTAAAGAACCTCCTGACGCACACTCCTCAAGATGCGGTCCGGAGGTTGCAGCGTAGGTGAGTGTGCCTCGTTATCCTGAGATCTAAGTAAGTGCTGATATATCTCGGCAGGGCCCTAGCGTACAGCGGACTACCCGTTGGGTTATTACTTTTCTCTCGTTTTTTGGCAGCGAAAACCGGCTACCTACATCACCGCACTCCTGCTTCATAACAGTGCCGATCACTAGCACGGCACCCGTTTTTTCCTCATTTATTTCCCTAGATTTGAAAGGATACGAGCAACACTCCGCATTCCATGGGGCTAACTTAGGTCCCTATAAATGTATTTTTTTTTATTTTTTTTTTATTCCTCATTAGCCTTTTCGCCACCCTTGTTCAGTAGTCTCCGCCCTGGGCTTTATCTCAATATGCTGGCTGTGGACTCGAGTATGTGCAGCTCTCCAGCCCGGACTGGGCCACAATCTCCTATACCACCATGTGTCTATTATAACACAGCCACACCGGAGGCCGCGACCCGATTCTTCCACTCCGCCTTCACGAAGGACGGACCTATTCCACCGGCCTGCGAGATAGGCTGAGGCCTTAATCATAGGAATTTTCCATTATATACTAGTCTCTTATCCTGTGCCCAAACACAGGTCTGCCTATTATCCAAAATGTTCCAAAAAGAGTAGCCAAAATCTCTGTTTCCTATTTATCAGACCTTTAGAGTCTAGTGTCGCAAAATATCTCATGCTATTTAACCAATCCATGAGTGTCGGTGTCTTAGCTTCTACCCAGACTTTACAGATTTCCCTACGGGCTAGCAGCACCCCATAAAAAACTATCTTTACTTTATCATTTATTCTGTTATCAAATAGGTCAAGTCTCCCGGTAATAATTAGTTCATGGCTTACCTCTATCGTGTGGCCGATTGATTGTGATAGACAGTTGCTTACCATCTCCCAAAATTCCCTGATGTTTAAACACTCCACAAACATGTGCAAGTCATCCACATTTATATTTCCGCATTTTGGGCATTCAACCCGTCCTCCGGCTTTAAACTCCGATAGTCTGCGGGGGGTCCAATAGGCTCTATGGATAGTAAAGAGAACATTTCTCCTTAAATTTGCAGATTTAACTGTTTTATATAGTATAGTCATCTTTACTTGCCATTGATTTTCTGTGGCGATGTCCGGCAAGCAATCCCTCCATAATTGTTCCGGCAGTGTAAACGGGCCGTCTTCCATTTCCACCATTGCCCAGTACCACATCACAACTTCTTTCTTGAATGTTTGTGAGGAAAATGTCTTGTCTTCAAAGTCACTTTGAAGTCCTACAACAATATCCATCTTGTTTGCCCAGCTTTGTATCTGCATGTACTTAAACTTAGATAACCCTTGCCCCCACAGCTGTGCCGCTTGTGTCCAACCAATCAATGCTCCCTCCGGAAATAGATCTCCCCAAGTTTTTAATCCTGCTGTTTTTAACGGGACAGCCAATGCGTCTTCTGCCCATAACGGTGATCCTGGTGTGTCCCATATGGATGCCCTGTATCCAAAATAGGTCAACTTTGCTAGTTTCCTAATTTTATACCAGAGCTCTGCTGCCTCCCGTAGGGTTTTTAATCTCACCTTTTTGAAATATTTTGGGTCTGAAAATGTATACATGAATCCATCTTCATTATGGTTACTCAATCTCAACATAGCCAGAAAAATACGCCCAATAGTTGTAGCTTTTGGTATTCCCATTAGTTCTCTCAAGTTCTTTAAACGAAAAGCCCAGTCATATAACAAAAAATCTGGGGCTGCTAACCCTCCCTTGCCCCATCTTCTTCTAATTGTTTTCCAGGATAAGCGAACTGCTTTAGTAGCCCATATAAAAGAACAAATTTCACTTTGTAGTCTCTTAAGCCCTTTCTTGTCAAAGTCCCAGGGAATTGTTTCAAACAGAAATGTAAGCTTTGGTAGGATCACCATTTTAATCAAGTTGGTACGACCAATCAGAGTGAGAGGTAAATGACTCCACCCTCGCAATGTCTCCCCTATTTCTTTTTTCACCCTTGAAAAATTGATTTTTGTTAATTCCGCTGTATTCTGTGTTATTCTCACTCCCAGATATCTCATCTCCTTCTTACATTTAAAGTTCTCAGTATCCAAGTTCCATGCCATTAGTTCTGTTTTGCTTTCATTAATTTCATATCCTGAAACTTTGCCAAATTCTTTAGTGAGCTTAAAAATATTTCCCATGGATTCTTTCAGATTTGAAGTAAAAATAATAATGTCATCCGCATAAAGACCAATCTTCTTATTCCACTCGCCTGCCCTAAAAGGAGCTATTGCATCCATAGCTCTAATCTTACTAGCAAGCGGCTCTATATATAAATTAAATAATAAAGGGGAAATTGGACATCCCTGGCGGGTGCCCCTCATTATTCTGAAAGAGGATGTCAAAATACCGTTTACCAGCACCTTGGAAGTGGGAGAGCTGTACAATGATAACAACGTATTAGTGTAGCATGGGCCTAAACCTAGATGTTGAATAAGCTTCTTCAGATATTGCCAATTCACGCGATCAAATGCCTTTGCGGCGTCCAGGGCAATAAGAGCAAGAGGGAGATTAAAAACTGTCGCCATATCTATTGCGCCAACCACTGAGAAGGTAAGTTCTTTTAAATATCTACCCTTCATAAAACCCTTTTGGTCATCATGTACTAAAAGTGGAATAACTAAACTTAATCTATCGGCCATGATTTTAGTAAACAGTTTATAATCATTATTTAATAATGATATTGGCCTGTAAGCATCTAAGTATTTGGGTAATTTGCCGGGTTTTGGGACCAGTACTATAACTGCCTCATTCCAAGACTTCGGCATTGCTATGTCTCCTCTAAAGATGTTGTTAAAAACTTGCTGTAAGAAAGGAGCAATTAAACCAATCAGAGTTTTATAAACTTCTAGAGGAAGACCATCTGGCCCCGGAGCTTTACCCCTCTTACCCTTCTTAATAGCTTTTTCCATCTCTACCAGTGAGATTTCTGAATTTAGAATCTGTTTATATTGAGTTGGAAGTGGACTTATTAACTGTACCCATTCTGTTATCTCTTGTGAATCTGGTACTAACTCCTCCTTATAAACTGTGGAGAAATACTTGTAAAAAGCTTCTGAAATCTCTCCACTATCTGTAATATCTGTATCTCCGTCTACTCTTATTTCTTTGATGAAGTTTCGAACCCGATCTTTCTTTGCTTTCCACGCCAAAAGTTTACTGCACCCTTCTCCATAGCTAAAATGTGCCAAATTACTAGCATCCCACTTCTCTTTGTTTCTTGCTGCAAGAACTGTGGCTAATTCAGTCCTCAATTTTGATATATTTAGGATAGCCTGATCTCTTAGCTGCTGCTCTTCTTCTCCCACAATCTTAGCCTCGTTCTGTCTAATCTCTTCTTCCAGGTCCAAAATTCTACTGTAATATATCCTTCTCTTCTTCGCACCTAAGGCTCCCAGCCTCCCCCTCAAAAAAGCCTTACATGTGTCCCATACCACATCTAACTTAGCAGAGTCCACATTTACATCCTTTTTTTCACAAAATTCTGTAAATTTATTTTTTTCGTAAGACAATAAGAGCGATATCTTCAGAAAATATAAATTTGTAATTAACGAGTTTTGATAACAATTTAAGGGAACTTCGAGAGTTAAAAACATACTCCCAAGATGGCCATCAATTTGCTCAAGCAAAAATGACCCAAGTTACACGAGGTCTATGCAGACCGCAATGACAATGCGGAAAGGTCTGCTTTTAAAGAACCTCCTGACGCACACTCCTCAAGATACGGTCCGGAGGTTGCAGCGTAGGTGATTGTGCCTCGTTATCCTGAGATCTAAGTAAGTGCTGATATATCTCGGCAGGGCCCTAGCGTACAGCGGACTACCCGTTGGGTTATTACTTTTCTCTCGTTTTTTGGCAGCGAAAACCGGCTACCTACATCACCGCACTCCTGCTTCATAACAGTGCCGATCACTAGCACGGCACCCGTTTTTTCCTCATTTATTTCCCAGGATTTGAAAGGATACGAGCAACACTCCGCATTCCATGGGGCTAACTTAGGTCCCTATAAATGTATGTAACAGTCTGTCTTTTTAATGTGGTATGTGTGTGTTTAATCACTGAATGCTAATGTGAGTATTGAGTGATACACTGTTTTAATCTCACGCCATTTAGCTTTTTATATTCAAGTATGGACAAAGGCGCAGTCAATCCCTGGATATGAGTCTGGTGTATGTTAAAGATGCTAAAACATTGTGGGGGAACCCCCTCTTAACCATTTAAGTGTTTTTCTTCTTTTTCTTACAGGTACTACGTGACCATTATTTCGCGTATGTACTAAATGCATGCTTTATTATTGCAGCATTTAATTTATTTTAATTTGTTTCTCACTTGAGCACGGTTAGGAGTGGCGAACACAGGGCTGGTCCCTGTGTAGTCCTGAAGAAGAGCTTGGGGAAGCTCAAAACATGTGGACAGAAGTTGCTAGGCACACCTAACTCATTGCCAGTAGGATCCCTAGTTCTCTACCCAGTTTTTAATATACACCCCAGAAGCAAGAATAAATCATTTGTGGCTCACTAGGTAGGTAGTTTTAACTCACTTATATCATACCACTTCACTTCACAACACCTCTTGCACCACACATAGTCCACCACTTAAAGTGCTCCTACGTAGTTCACAAGTCGCAGCACGCCCCAGTCCGTAGAGGGCTGCGATGGCCCCAATGATGAAGCATGTCACCGTGGGGAAAACCTGGTGAGTGAGGGGACACAAGAAAGAAATAGTATTTTTCTTTCTTCACAATAAACATATTGATTCCAACTCCAGCGAGTGTTGTGAATACTAGTCACTGACAAGCCAGGCTCTTGACCTTTGTTTTCAAGGGTTTTATGTTTTATGTTTACTGCTCTTGCAATCTCATAGTCACTGTTTCAGCACCATGTACTAATCCATTCGCTGAAGTAAAAGTCAACCAATTATAAATTCACCCAGTATATGTCCTTGTACTACTCTAATCATTCAGTCAGATTTAATGTACTTATAAAGCGAGCCAGGCTTTGAGACATGGACTGCTTCAAACTCCTATGCAGTATGCACGTAGTGCTCTAATCACCTTCACACTTGTGGTTCAGGCCTACAATCCCCTAATCAGTAGTCATACACTTCAGCAAACTCCCTGTCACTCCTCTGGCAATCCGATAGTGACCCTTCCAGCACCATGTACTAATCCATTCACTGAAGGTAAACTGAACCAATTATAAATTCATCCAGTGTCTCTCCTTATACTACTCTAATTATTTAGTCAGTAATCATGCACTCATGCAGCGAGTCGGGCTTTAGGACATGGACTGCTTCAAACTCCTATGCACTATTCATCTAGTGTTCTAACCACCTTCACACTTATGTTTCAGGCTTACAATTCCCCAGTCAGTATCCATACACTCCAGCAAACACCCTGTCACTGCTCTTATAATCCCATAGTGACCCTTTCTGCACCATGTACTAATTCATCCACTGAAGCAAAAGTCAATCAATTATAAATTCACCCATTGTGTTTCCTTGTACTACTCTAATCATTCAGTCAGTATCCATGTACTCATACATCGAGCCAGGCGTTAGGACATGGACTGCTTCAAACTCCTATGCACTATCACGTAGTGCTCTAACCACCTTCACACTTGTGTTTCAGGCCTACAATTCCTCAGTCAGTATCCATACACTCCAGCAAACACCCTGTCACTGCTCTTGTAATCCCATAGTGACCGTTTCAGCACCATGTACTAATCCATTCACTGAAGTAAAAGTCAACCAATTATAAATTCACCTAGTGTGTCTCCTAGTACTACTCTAATCATTCAGTCAGTATCCATGAATTCATGCAGCAAGCCAGGCCTTAGGACATGGACTGCTTCAAACTCCTACGAAATATGCATGTAGTCCTCTAACCACCTACAGACTTGTGTTTCAGGCCTACAATTCCCTAATCAGTATCCATACACTCCAGCAAACACCCTGTCACTCCTCTTGCAATCCTGTAGTGACCCTTTCAGCATCATGTAATAATCCATTCATTGAAGTAAAACTGAACCAAATATAAATGCATCCCATGTGTCTCCTTATACTACACTAATCATTCATTCAGTATTCATGTACTCATGCAGCAAGTCAGGCTTAAGGACATGGACTTCTTCAAACTCCTATGCACTATGCATGTAGTGTTCTAACCACCTTCACACTTATGTTTCAGGCCTACAATTCCCCAGTCAGTATCCATACGCTCCAGCAAACACCCTGTTGCTGCTCTTGTAATCCCATAGTGACCGTTTCAGCACCATGTACTAATTCATTCACTGAATTAAAAGTCAACCAATTATAAATGAACTAGCAGCCCGCCCCAGCATTGCCTGGGGTAGAAGGGGGCTGGGGGCAGCATTTCAGGCTTGCGTGCACTCCCGCCCCGGCCCCCGCCCACCACGACATTGTCCGTGTCCCGAAGCCTGAGCCTTACCTCAGCCGCCGTTATTCAGGGCCAACCTCCAGCCCCACAACCCCTCCCGCCCTGGCCCCCTCCCGCCCGTGTCCCAGAGAGCCTGAGCCTTAAGCCCCCCTCCCCCTCCCGCCCGGCCCTGGCCCCCTCCCGCCTGTGTCCCGGAGAGCCTGAGCCTTACCTCAGCCGCCGGTCCCGCTCCAGGCGCTTTTCCTCCTGTAATTCACCGTTTGCTACCTCCCGCTCCCTGCGCATGAAGCAGCGCCAGTCACTCCAGGACTCACCCCCGTCCGCGCTCTAAGGGATTGTCAGATCCCGCTCCAGGCGCCCCGCCCGCACAGGCCGCCACTTCGCCCAGCAACAAGCAGAGCCGTGGCAGTCCTCCGAGCAGGTCGCAATCTTCCGTCAATGAGCACGATCCGCAGAGATGCACAGCCTCGGACACCCCGGGCAGCACGATTCGCCACCATTTCAGGAAGTGTTGCCAGGGAGAGCAAATGATGTCAGCACGCACGTGGGCACGATCCGCAGAGCTGCACAGCCTCGGACACCCCGGGCAGCACGATTCGCCTCCATTTCAGGAGGTGTTGCCAGGGAGCGCAAATGATGTCATCACGCAGACGTCGCGTCAGGCGCTACTTGCAAGGGACTATTTTATTTTTATTGCTACATTTTTTAAACAACGTATATTTTTTATTTTTAATAGCCTATGTCCTTCTGCTTGCCCTGAGGTTTTCAAAGATGTCTTGGGTGTTTGGATTGGTGATGTACTTTTTGAGTTTACCTGGCTCAAAGGACACAGTTCTCTCTTTATAATAGTAGTATAGATATTATTACTAGCAGCCCGTCCCGACGTTGTCCGAGAGCAATCAGGCTTCAGGGCCCCCGCCAACCCCGACGTTGTCCGTGGGTCCCCCGGAGCCTTCCTTCATATATTGCAGTATTATACCTCTATGTTTACTTTGTATGCTTTTGTAACCTGCACACTGACTTTTTCCTACTGTAATGCACCGTTTGGCTCACTTTTTTAATGCTCCGTTTGCTTCCTCTTGCTACCTGCACACGTCACTTTTTCCTCCTATACCTCTATGTTTACTTTCTACGCTTTTGTAACCTGCACACGTAACTTTTTCCTCCTGTAATGCACCATTTGGCTTACTTTTGTAATGCTCCGTTTGCTTCCTCTTGCTCACAATGTACGCTTTTGTAACCTGCACATGTAACTTTTTCCTCCTATAATGCACCGTTTGGCTCACTTTTGTAATGCTCCGTTTGCTTCCTCTTGCTCACGATTTTCATTTCTGCTTCATTTTTCCGCCGCTCACCGCTCCTAAATAAATAAATAAATAACCTACCTCATCTGCCGCTCACCGATCCTCCCCGCCTGTCCGCCGCTCCTCCAACACTTGTCCGCCGCTCCTCACCGCCTGTCCGCCGCTCCTCACCGCCTGTCCGCTGCTCCTCACCGCTCTTCCCCGCGCCATGTCCGCCGGCCCTCCTCGCGCTCCTGGACCCCGCTCCTCCCTGCGCTGCTCACGTCGGACACGCACGTCGCGGCCGGCGCTTCTTCCAAGGGACTACTTTTTTGCGGTAAATTTTTTAAATAATGTATATTAATTATGTTTATATAGCCTATGTCCTTCTGCACACCCTGACGATTACAACGATGTATCGGGTGTGTGGATTGGCGCTGTGGTTCCTGAGTTTACCCGCCTCAAAGGTTCAAAGTTCTTCCTTTATAATAGTAGTATAGATCACATCTATGCTCATGACGAGCTCAGCTCGTCATGAGGTACAGTGCAGCAGCACTCATGACGAGCCGAGTTCATCACGGCCGTTGGAACGTTGCACGCGGGGATAATTACCCCGCTGTGCTGAACGTTTGAAAAAACGGGTGTGGTTGTGACGAGCTCTGCTCGTCATGAGTGCAGCTGCACTGTGCCTCATGACGAGCCGAGCTCGTCACAAGCACAGCGGCGCCACGCGTGGCCCCCTCCCCCGCACAGCGGGGGGGAAACACCCCACAGCGTCTCTCCTCATACTACTCTAATCATGCAGTCAGTATCCATATACTCATGCAGCAAACCAGGCCTTAGGATATGGACTGCTTCAAACTCCTATGCACTATGCATATAGTGCTCTAACCACCTCCACACTTGTGTTTCAGGCCAACAATTTCCCAGTCAGTGTCCATACACTACTGCAAACACCCTATTACTCCCCTTGCATTCCTATAAGTTATGTATACACCTTTAATTACTATTTCAATTAGTGATGAGAAAAGAAAGTGGTTAAATGATTTTTATGTAGAATGTGTTTGTATAGGAATAGAAAAGTATAATTTATATATTTATTAGAATACATTTATTTATGTTTATTTTGAACAGATATTGTTCATCATCATTAAAATAAAGTTATTATGCCTTAAAAATCAAGAAAGAGAAAAAGACAGCTAAAGGACAAATATTTGAAAAACGCTCAACAGTAAGTATTGGTTGACCAACATCATGTGGGTAAAAAGAAAAATTCTTCCGGTAAGACAACTAAGGAATTCATTAAAAAACTTTCAAAGACCACAGTGTGCAGAATGTACAAACTATGGAGAATAATTCAAACAGAGAAAATAAAATGAGTAACAGGAAAGGAAAAAAAGTTAATGTACAGTCAAAAGATTCGATGTATGGTAAAAGAAGGCAAAATCAGTATAAAGAAATTCGTAACAAATTTGTTTATAATAGAGTGCCACTTAACTTGCTGAAAGAGGTGAACCACTATTTTATAAAAAGATGAAGTATATTGAATCCATTGTTCAAAAGGCTTTTGAAGTGAAAAGGAAACTATTCATTTTAGTTCTAAACAGAATTCGATCACTAGATAAACAAATCCATTTAATGAAGGCCAAAAGTAAGAAGAAAAGAGTAATTAACAGAACTAATTTTTGTGATTTTTTTGGGTGAATGGAAACCCAGTTCAAGTTCAGAGCCTTTCTTTAATGAAGAGAGTTATTTTCAGACCAATGATTTATTGCATGCAGTTGATATCAGCGGTCAAGCTTATGAGGTTAAAAATGGTTGTCCAATTGAGAAAGATGGTTCCCAGAAATGCAGAAGAAGTGTTAGCTGATGAAGTTCTAGGCAGATGTCCTAAAGCCCCAGTGTACACTTGGGATTGCAATAGTATTTGTAGTGTACAACAAGAATCTATTGATATTTTATGCAATTTCTTAAAAGAATACAGTAAAAAAAGTGTTAAACAAAATATTAAGATCTTGCAAGGACTATACCCTTGCAGAGTGAGAAAAAATACTGGTTCGCAAGGTATTTCTCTGGCTTGTCTTTCAAGAAAAGTATGTCAAAGTGTCATTCATCAATTCAGGATGTTAGCAGTGCATCATTCTCAAATGTGGAAGTTAGTCAGAAGATTGTATTGTGCAAAAAGTCCAACACTAAAATTAAATGAGTTGAACAGTGCTCTTTTGAGTGGGTCAGTATCAGATGTGAAGAAGGTTTGTGATGAAATTGAGTTTTGTTACTTTGGTCCTGAACAGGAGAGTGCAGAAACTGAGACATTAATAGAAAAAAATATTGAAGAGAATGTGCAACATACTACTATAAAAAATGTTGAAGAACAAATTACAAAGTTTAAGGTGATTTCAGGTGAAAGGCCAAATTATTCTTGTATTTGTTGTCGGCGAACTCCCCATAAAAATCCAACTAGGACTGTTGATCTGTATTGAAAGAGTGAAAGAGAAAATAATGATAAGTGGAAGAAATTTGCAACTTATTTGTTGGTAGAGAATTGTTTTGATTTGGGTTCTGATCAGCGTATTTGTAAATATTGTTATAATAAATTAGATGAGAAATAAATGCCTGCTAGAGCTGTCCATGTTAATCTAGAGTTGGTAACTATTCCTCCAGAACTGATAGATTTAAATACCTATTAATCTATTCTCATTCAATATGTGCACCCATTTTCTCAGATTTACTGAGAGGATGAAAAGGAGAGTTGTATTTACCTCTAGATTGAAAAAAAACTGTTGAAACTATTGGTGTAGAGTGTGTAAAAAATTAACCACTAGTCATACTAGTTAATGGCGTGCCTACTAAGAGTAAGGCAATCTAGCAGGAATTAGTGGATGTTAGGAAAGTACAAAAGGCAACTTTGTATCTGATAAAAAACAATGAGCATTATAAAAAATGTGTATATGGGAGAAGAAGAAATACTTTTAGCAGAATATATTGAAACGTCAAGTGGACAAATTGAAAAAGTGGACATGTCCAGAAGTGAAGAAATCTATGAACATTACAGTGTACATCCACCTCATTCAAAAGAAGTGATGGGGAACACTATTGAGTTATTCCAAATGACAAAAGCGAAGGGAAATCCCATGAGTGTATGGGAAGAAAGCCTGGAAGCTCGTTGTTTTCCGCAGTTGTTCCAACAGCAAAAGGAGGACAATATGGTGAACGAACTGTGTAGATTCCTGCATCTGAATATCGGCCAACAAGATTGCATGTAGAAGATCCAACATTTCAACACTGTATCCCATATATATTTCATCTTTTGTTTGAGAGTGACTTGTCTGTACTTTCATATGCAGTCAATCACATATTGAAAACAAGAGTACATCTGCAAAATGTTTCTGTAAAGGAACTTATGGATAAAGTGCACCAGAGAGATGATAATTTAGAATCTCAGCTGATTAATCTGATAGCATATCAGCGTGGCACTAATGAATATTGGTACCATCGTCATGGGGAACTTAAATGTATGCTAAGGAATTTAGGAACTCCTGCATGGTTCTTTACCCTAAGCTGTGCTGAATACGCTTGGCATGATGTACTTGAATTTCTACGAGAGGCAAATTCCAATATAAAAAATATTAAATACAAGACAGCAGGAGAATTGTGCTCTTTGGATCCAGTCAATGTATGCAGGTATTTCATTTATAGATTAGAAGCTATGATGTATTTTATCTGCAATAAAAAAAATCCTCCTCTTGGAGAAGTTGTGGATTTCTTTTGGAGAAAGAAGTATCAAGCAAGAGGTGCTCCTCACATACATATGCTGGTATGGATCAAGGATGCCCCCAAATTCGGAACATATTCTGATGATACTGTTTTGTCTTTTATTGAAGAAAATGCCACATGTGCTGTACCCAGAAGCACAGAAGAAAACAACTTAAGACAACAAGTCTTACGATGCCAAAGCCATCCATGTGGGAAATACTGTCAACGATAGTACAAGTCTAAGGATAAGTTCTATCCCAAATGTTGTTTTGCATTTCAACGTCTTGTAATATCCAAAGGAAGAGTGAACGGTTTTATGTCAGCTATGCAACATAATATCACAAGAAAGTCTCCAAAAAGTACCTACAATTTGAGGAGAAGCAAAGAATCAAAATACATAAATGATTGCAATCTGGTTATTCTGTCCATGTGGAATGCTAACATTGATGTTCAGTATGTTGCTGACAATCCCATTGCTGTTGCTTGATATGTAACATCCTACATTACAAAATCAGAAAAGACGGAATTGAAAGAAATGTGGGAAGAGATTTCTCAAGAGTAGAGTCAAAGTAAGAAATTATACAGCTTCAGTTTGAAGATGTTATCCCACCTTGAAATCGGAGCGTATGAATGCTCAGATTGGTTATCATCTGCAAGTCTATACTCCAAATCTAGAAGAATCATTTGGGTGAGTCTAGGTCTTGCTGCAACGCAAAATCGAGTACTTAAACTGTATAAGAAATTGAATATTTAACAGAAAAAGATCCTGAAAGTACAGATATTGTCAAAACAAATATGTTGGACACATATTATCCAAATAGAAGTCATCATCTTGAGAACATATGTCTCTATGAAGTGCTGCAATATTACAATTTTAAGAGGAATACTACAGAAAACATCAATGATGGTAAATATGCTGTAATTGGTTGTGAAGGATGTTTGGTTAAACAAACGAAAGAAAATTTGATTAATCACAGGAAACTGAGTTGGGACACTGCTGATAAAAGGGAATATTACTATTTATCCCTTTTGCAATTGTTTAAACAATGGCATTCAGAATTGGAATTACTTGGAGATTTTCAGAGCTATGAAGATTCCTTAAATGATTGTAAAGATACTATAGAATGTACTGTTTTTGCAAATTACGTGAAAATGTTGAACAATGAAATTGATCAAGAAGCTACTATTGCAGATTGCTAGAGACAGTTCTCAAGACATTCAAAGTTCTGCTTCACTGAGTCAAGATCTACTAGGACAACCAATTGCTTAAAATGAAGCAGCAATCACCATGAATGAGGTGGGAACAGCAATGCATCAAGCTCAAGAAGATATGATGGACTTAGCAAACTGGACGCACAACTAAATGTTGAACGGAAAGAAATATATCAGGAAGTGATATAACAGATTGACCATGGATTTCTTCATGAAAAGAAAGAATGCACATGCACATAATTTCAACCTATCCGAATGTATTTGAGTGGACAAGCTGGAACAGGAAAAAGTTTCTTAAATAAAGTAATCACCAGTTATCTACAGAAAACAACTGAGTCACATTTGTCTTGTGTTGTAACTGCTCCAACTAGGTTGGCTCTACACAACATTAAATGATTGACTACATTGTTTACTTTGCTACATGTGGAGTATGAAAACAAATTGGAATATCACAAGCTATCTGGAGAAGCTTGTTGTGAAATTTCAAGAGTCCTAAAGAAAATGAAACTTCTGATTATTGATGAGGTAAGCATGGTCTCAAACTTAATGCTTGCTTTTGTGCATTTAAGAATACAGCAAATTCCTAAAACAGAGTATGATGTCTTATTTGGAGGTAAACATGTCATAGTTTTTGGAGATCTTCTGCAACTTACTCCTGTAAAAGGACAACCAGTATTTAAAACACTGGCTCATGTAGACACCTCAAAGTCTTTGGGTAGCGTTGGAAACGTTAACATTTGGTCATATTTTGAATGCAAAGAACTCATTACAAATATGCGACCGACAAATGATGTTGATTATGGAACTATTCTTCAAGATATAAGAATTGGAGTACTGACAGAACATGGCAAAGAAGCTTTGTAGAGTCGATTACTTTCCAATTTGTGTCCAAATGAAAATATAGTTCCTGAGAAAATAAATATGAAAATTGCAGAAAACACATCTACAATCTGCATAATGCCAACACTGCAGGAGTGTTCTATGTTCAATTAACAACTTTTGAAGCTGGAAAATGAAGAAATAATACAAATGGAAGCCATTGATAAAATAGAGCATGAAGGAATCACTATTATTTTGCCAGAAAAATTGAAAACAAAATTGGATTCTTTAGAAAAATCAATATCTAAAACTGCAGGTTTAGAAAAGAATCTATATGCAAGTATAAACCATCGGTAATTTTAAGGCATGATTTGGATGTAGAAAAATGTTTAGTTAATAGAGCAATGGGCAAAGTTGTGGATTTTGTTAATTATCAGAATAAAGATGGAATTGAATTTTTTAAAATTAAATTTGATCAGATTGAAGAAGTAAAACAAATTGGTCGTTGATCAGTTCGTTGTTTACTTGTTAAAGATTTATATGTCCGTAGAAAACAGTTTCCACTTTCTCTGGCTTATGCAGTGACTATTCATAAATCTCAAGGTTTAACTGTAGACAGTGCTTTGGTGAACATTGGAAGTACAGTGTTTAAAGAGGGTATGGCATATGTTGCTTTGTACTATAAACAAATATACGGGGGGTCAAGGGGAGATAATTTAAAGACCTGTCTACTCACGCCCCTTCTATCTAAGTACACAAATACAAGAAAGAAGACCAGGTCTATGGTGGTGTGCTGTAATGTGCGGTAAACAGGATCACATGGATGCATGTGTAACAATAATTGAGTCGCACTGGGCTGTTAAATTTCCCTTCAGACCACCCTTGTGGTGGAATTTCATCATATGGGAATAAGCATTCGCTCCAAATGCCGCCCAACTGTCAACTGACGGTGCGGAAGAGGGAAGCGACGCAATAAGCCACAGTGTTGCTCAATGGGTAATGCTGAATGGGTGCAGTGCTCTAATGATTGTGCTAACTAAGATAAACTACCCAAACTCAAGATAAATTAATAAAGACAAGAGTGGGTGCCAAGATTAAAAACACGCCTAGTAGTTGAAGAGTAAAACTACATTATGGCGCTGTGCAGAGTGGTCAACTAGTTTCAGCTTGATGGAAACATACTCCAGCTTTCGTCAGGACCTAATGAATGATAAGCTACTGCAACAAATTTATACTAAATATGTGAGATTGCAAAAAAATTATTTGCATCAAAATCAATAACGTGAAGTGTACTTGGAAGAATCAGTATCTGCCAGGAACTTGGAGCCCCAATGTCCACTGGAGACAGGAAGGTAATCTTCTTCCTGTTAACAAAATACAGAAAGTACACACCGTACATTAAAGTGTACACATAAAACCACATAACCTCACAAACACCGCACAAACAAGACACACATGTGGAGACAATTTGCGTTCCACATATCAACAAACATACTAGCTCAGTCACACGGAGGCATTTCCTCCTAGTGATACTCACCCAGCTTTGTGTGGGTGACGACCTCACCTCACCCGGCAACCGCTCGGGAAGAAGAGGCCCCGCTCTGATGTGTAAGAAAAAGAGGGCACAGTCAACGCACAAAGCTTCTGTACACCACCAAATTGTGCTACACATCTACCCCAAAGAACGTGTGATAGACACCAAACTGCCCCTCTATATATATACCTCAGAAACACGGACCATACCAGTAGCTCAGAGTTGACAATTAGCTCTGGTCATGTAGTAAATATGGCCACTTGCAGGCATCTAGGTCACATTATACAGCAGTCTTTAAGGCACAGCATTATTGTAAACATGTGCCGAAAAATCAGAAGGATACCATATCTATGTGAACAAATAGGACCCTAGTCTCTTATTTATATTGCAAGAGCTGAGGAAATAAGCACCTAGATATCCTTCACTTGTATTTAGATGTACATGTCAGACTCAAGACGGCGCCTTATTACAGTGATAAAGTAAGATAAACAGAGCATCCGCTGGCTTACCTATCCGTCGGTGCCCCACGCTAAATTCGAGCGGAAGGGAAGGTGCCGACGGGATCACCCACCTGATATAAATATCCGGATTGCTAGGATCCGCCGCCTATCAAGGTGTTAGGGACTAAGGTAATATCACATGCCCCTCCTTCACTTCCCTTTCGCACTAAGATGCTGTCATGGTGAAAAATTTCCGTCGCGGCTAAACACAGCGCTAATCCTTCGCGCATGCGTGCGTGCGACCTACTTCATGCAGCAGTGTCTGAGCACTGTGTCGTAACGCATGCTCTATAGCGTCTATGGCCACTTGTAGAAAAATAGGATAATAAGGCAGAGTCTGCCATCGACCCCAAAGGCGGAGGCTGATAATAAGAAGTCACATGTTTTATGAGGAAACATCACAGCAGTGGTCAGAACTGCCCCGATCGACCTGCGAATAAGGAGGAGGAAGAGATACATTCTGGTATACGTATGATAAATACCCAGTCTGCGCGTATAAAAAATGAATAACGCACACAAAAAACGTTTCTACATGTAATTGTGAGAGGTAGTTAAATAAATGACCGCGGTGGTGCTAATCCCTAGTGACGCCCACCATGTAAGGTGGAGCTCACAAAACCACCTCACCACATTGCAATGGGCAATCAATCACCAGGATGGATATAATACCATAGTCCCAATTGGAATATATCCGTGTCTGTTAAGTCTACAGTGCTGCAAATGAAGGAGCTCGAGCCTTATTGGAATAATGCTAAGTTGGGGACAGGACCAAGTAGTAAGATGTCACACTTAGCTGTATCCTATTCCGTGGCATACATCTATTGTCCGCAAGACTGAGGCAGAATATATTAGGCAGAAAGAGTCAAACACAATTTGATTGGCGAGAGCAATTCGTGTAAACATAAACCTGAGTTTACAACCAGAAAAAATAGACCCGCAGCCAGAAGCTGCTCTAAATACTATAAACAAATATACGGGGGGTCAAGGGGAGATAATTTAAAGACCTGTCTACTCACGCCCCTTCTATCTAAGTACACAAATACAAGAAAGAAGACCAGGTCTAAGTGAAGGATATCTAGGTGCTTATTTCCTCAGCTCTTGCAATATAAATAAGAGACTAGGGTCCTATTTGTTCACATAGATATGGTATCCTTCTGATTTTTTGGCACATGTTTACAATAATGCTGTGCCTTATAGACTGCTGTATAATGTGACCTAGATGCCTGCAAGTGGCCATATTTACTACATGACCAGAGCTAATTGTCAACTCTGAGCTACTGGTATGGTCCGTGTTTCTGAGGTATATATATAGAGGGGCAGTTTGGTGTCTATCACACATTCTTTGGGGTAGATGTGTAGCACAATTTGGTGGGGTACAGAAGCTTTGTGCGTTGACTGTGCCCTCTTTTTCTTACACATCAGAGCCTCTTCTTCCCGAGCGGTTGCCGGGTGAGGTGAGGTCGTCACCCACACAAAGCTGGGTGAGTATCACTAGGAGGAAATGCCTCCGTGTGACTGAGCTAGTATGTTCGTTGATATGTGGAACGCAAATTGTCTCCGCATGTGTGTCTTGTTTGTGCGGTGTCTGTGAGGTTATGTGGTTTTATGTGTACACTTTAATTTACGGTGTGTACTTTCTGTATTTTGTTAACAGGAAGAAGATTACCTTCCTGTCTCCAGTGGACATTGGGGCTCCAAGTTCCTGGCAGATACTGATTCTTCCAAGTACACTTCACGTTATTGATTTTGATGCAAATAATCTTTTTGCAATCTCACATATTTAGTATAAATTTGTTGCAGTAGCTTATCATTCATTAGGTCCTGACGAAAGCTGGAGTATGTTTCCATCAAGCTGAAACTAGTTGACCACTCTGCACAGCGCCATAATGTAGTTTTACTCCTCAACTACTAGGCGTGTTTTTAATCTTGGCACCCACTCTTGTCTTTATTAATTTATCTTGAGTTTGGGTAGTTAATCTTAGTTAGCACAATCATAGGAGCACTGCACCCATTCAGCATTACCCATTGAGCAACACTGTGGCTTAATGCGTCGCTTCCCTCTTCCACACCGTCAGTTGACAGTTGGGCGGCATTTGGAGCGAATGCTTATTCCCATATGATGAAATTCCGCCACGAGGGTGGTCTGAAGGGAAATTTAACAGCCCAGTGCGACTCAATTATTGTTACACATGCATCCATGTGATCCTGTTTACCGCACATTACAGCACACCACCATAGACCTGGTCTTCTTTCTTGTATTTGTGTACTTATATGTTGCTTTGTCCCGAGTCAGAACTTTATCAGAACTTTATCTGGTTTGTTTTTTATTGATTTTGCTAACACAAAGGTTACTGCAGATGCAAACTGTGAAAAAGAGTAAAATAGGTTAAGAAGAGCGTATGCTCCCAATTTAGGTCACTATCCTGTATTTGAAAAGCGTGCGTAGGTCGAAAAAGAAGGTATGAGAATATCTGTAGTGAAGGTACAGAGAAGGAAAAAAACAAGATAATGTGATTCCAAGCAAAAAGAAAATGGACACTTTTGAAGAGATTATTGGTTATCAGTTTGAAAATAGTTCAGGTGTCAACTGCTATGCTAATGTAGTGGTCAATGTTGTTTTTTTTCTTGAAAGTTTGCAACAGCAAATTATAGCGAATTGGGAAAACGATTTTGTTCCTTGTTGCATTGTATTTATGAAAAATTGAGAACTGCTAGAAATAAAATACAATGCGATTGTGATATTCGTAATCTTTTGGATGTATGTTCACACAATTTATGCAGAATATCCAACAAGATGCTCAGGAATTTCTAATGTATATGCTTACCGCATTGGAAAATGAAGGCATAGAAATTGAAAATCTTTTTGGCCTTTGTTATAAATTTGAACATCATTGTGAAAATAGTATGTTTACATGTAGCACTAACATAGACACTGAAAGATTTATATATTTGACTTTACCAGACTTAAATCAGTGTCTTTCAGCAAACTAGTTAAAGCAGTAAATCAAGATATGGAGTGTAGCCAATGCAAATCAGAAATGTTATCATCATTATTTATACAGAGATATGGACAATATATATTTTAATGATGCAACGTTGTACAGCTGATGGAAGAAAATTGGACACTTCAATAAAACATTTTGTAGCAATTCAACTATCAATATCAGGAAGGACTTTTGTAGCAGTAGCAATAATTTTCCATGATGGGCCTTCCACAACATGTGGACATTACAATGCCTAAATAAAATGTGACAAAGGATGGACATTTTGTAATGATGCTCAATTGGTTTTTAAACAACGTTTACCTAGAGAATTACCAAATTCCTACCTAATGTCTTTAAAGCCAAAGTTTTAGGAACATACCTCAGCCTCGGAGGAATTTATTAATATGTATTAATACGATTACTATTGGACAATTTCAATATAAAGGATTTCAGTAATACCATTTGGCGTAGAGGAGAGGTGTATCTTTGAATTACGGACTTTTTCTTGCACATTCTCTCAGCCTATATTTTTCGTCAAAAGTATTTTATTGATCATTACTAAAAAACCAATAGAAGGAAACATGCGACAATCCCGCACTTCAGCCCACGCAGGGGATAGCATAAACAGTCGCCCGAGGGCGCCACAACAGATTGGGGACATGCCATTGTATGCAAAGGTCCTGTGCATGGCCTAGTGTCCAAGGGAGAGGCGCTTAACCAGCATATGGGTAAGCATTCGGTAAGCCATGGAGGAAGAAAATGCTGAAAAGTCACAGGTGCACAGAAACAGAGCAATGCGGATCAACGGTTAATCCCCCCAATACGTTGGTCACCAAATAGCTGCCAGTAGTGCTAAGGGACCCCTACTGCAGGCATGTGGCGTGGTACGCTATACTGTAATGGTGGATTAGGCGAGATGTCATAACGAACAGAGAAAACAAACTAAATCACCCCCGGTTTCCTCCTTCCCTCCCCCCTCGCCCCCCAGTGGTGGTAGCAATAAGTGCAGAACTAGGAACCAGATGTATAGCGACAGGGATTCATACTTGAAACAGGTGGAGTTTGCGTATGCTAGGGGGACAGACCGCTGCCGGTAGGCTCTTAGAGAGGAATGCTACCAGCGGCCCCCAGCGAAACTCAAAATTTTTGCAGTCATCTAAAAAAATATCTGCCATCCTTTCCATACTAAGCAACCTCCATAGCCTCGAGTGCCAGAGAGAGATGGCCAGAGCCTCCTTCCTCTTCCACGCTGCAGCCAGAGTGATTCTGGCCATGCCAATGCTAAGTCACAATATCCTCTTGACCGCCCTGGTCTGGTGTTCGAGATCAGGATCACGGAGACCCAGCAGGGTGGAGGCCATCGAGGTGGGAACAGGGTATCCCAGCATATCCTTAATTTGGGCTAGAATTTCCTCCCAGAACGGCCGGATAATGGGGCAGTCCCACCAAATGTGCTGGAAGTCTCCTAAAAACCCACATCCCCTCCAACATCTCTCGGAAGTACCCGGGAAGATCAGTTGGAGCTTGGCAGGGTGTAGATACCAATCCATCATGGTTTTCATATGTGCCTCCCTAAGCTCCACTGAGTGATTAAACTTGGCAATATCAGACCATAGGTGATTCCACTCTGTGTCCGAGATGTCTCGTTGGAGGATCCCTTCCCACATATACATTCAGCCTATATTTTTACGCAAAATTTACAGTGTATATAAATTCATGTAAGAATGTATTTTTTGGAGTAAGCATTTGTTATATGTGTGATTTGTATTATATGTTATTGAGGATGTAGTTTTGGTTTTTTGCCCACTGTTATGTGATGAGTACGATTGAAATCACTGTTTCTAGTGAAATTCAATATATTCTGAGAACAGCAAAAAAGGCCAAGAAAATAATTTGTAAAATGTTAAAATTATGCTGTGTTGTAAAAAATAAAATATTATATATTATAACTGTATTTTTTCTTCTCTTTCACAGGTCCTAATTCTAAAATTTGACATTTTCAGAAATTTAGATTATAAAAAACAACTGAAAAAAATGTGTAGCTGTTTTTATTTCTATTACTGTGAAGGTAAGTTTAACTAAGTATTAAAATGCACAATGGCCTGTGTTTGCACACAGGTGAAGAAAGGGGTGATGGACGGTGTAGATATGTGTGGAAAGATGCTCTGTGGGCATTTTAAGTTACAGGATAAAGTTAACATCAATAGTGAGTGTACCTGGGACCAACTAACCCACCAGATATGTCCAGGCGCGCGAGTTATAGTTAGTACAACTAACAATAACGGAGGAATTTCAATGGCTTTGTACGAGTGAAATGTCCAGCTGCACTGCTGATGATGTCACATATTAAATCACTCATGACGTGCTCAGTGACATCACTGATGACATCTCAAATGACATCACTGATGACAACATCCAGTGAATGTGTGTTTCTATAAATTATAAAAATATGTTTTATATATATGTATATATATATATATATATATATATATATATATATATATATATATATATATATATATATATATATACCAAGGTGTATTGAAGTATGAGTGGGTGTATGAGTGTCTGAATGGATGATTTAGTAGGTGTGTGACTGACTGTATAAGTGAGTGATTAAATGTGTCTTACTGAATGCATGGGTTAGATACTAAACTCTGTGAATGTCTTTATTAGTCTGTTAGATAGCGTGTAGCGCCTGCATGGCTTGGTGTGTAGCTACATGAGTGTCTATTTGGGTTATTTATTGGTTGTCTAAGTATCTGTATGGGTGCTTGAGTGTCTTTGTGGGTGGGCTGGGGGGGTGCGACTCTGTGCATAGATATGTGAGTGGTTGTTTCACTGGGTGTATAGGTGCATATGGAAACACTTGTATGGGTGGGTGAGTGTTTGTATGTGTGTGTTGGTGAAGTGAAGTAATACGGGGAAAATCACGTGAAGTTATTAGTGAAATGGTAGAGCGTCAACTTAATAAAGACTGAGTATTGAACAGGAAACAAACTACCACATGATGATATGGTCCGAGTATGTAGATTCTGTTTAAATAAAAAGCCATTACTCAACAGAGGTGAAAAGGGATACAGCAGAAATTGATGAACAGAAAGAAAACTTTCCATTCTGATGAGGACTGTTTCAAGAAAAAAGAGGAAATAGCTTTACAAGTTGCACAAGCAATAAAAAATTCAGCTATATTAAAAGCAGGGACAAACGATCTCAAGGGCTTAGAAGACATTCTCTGTTAATAAGCTGATGAAATGACGAAGATTCAAAATGTGGACTAACGTTCCCATGTAAATAGTCATTCAGGTGTATGGAGAAGATAGTACTATAAACTTGTATCATGTTTGACCTCTTATGTCTTCATTTTTATCACCTTATATTTCCATGAGACCACCATTTTGAGTGTTATTGGGGTGCACTCTTCTGCTATCACTGTTTACTATTAATTCACAGCAATTACACAACTTTTCCAATTGTTATTAGACAATCAGAGCATGCAGTTTGGTGTTGGTGAATCTATTTATGCTGAAACTTCTGTTGGTTTACATCACTTTGAGGCTAGAGAGTTTTAGTCACTTGTTTTATGTTTTTATTGAGACTCACTGTACATTTTTTTATTTTTAGGCACATGATTTAATGTGGCTTTCCTGATGAAGGCGCTTTGCTCACCAAAACTCATCATTAAATCAAAAGCCACGTTATTGTGCCTTTACATTTATTGTATTTTTGATTTAAAGTTGTATAATTTTTATTTCATCAACAGTTTCATAAATGTATTTAGGTTTAACTTTATCAGTACGTGTGCCATTCTCTCTTATACAGACCATCTGTACAGGATTTACAGCTTTAGCTTATCGTATGAGATAATTTGAAAATGCTTTTTCCATGCTACAAATGCTGTTCTCTAATGTGATGTCAATGTCCTGTACATACTTATATGGTCTTAAATATCCAATAGATCATTAGTTGCCTGGTTTTTTTTTTAACAATCATATTGGCTGATACGACATTTGATGAGTGATATCTTCACGTTCCGTGTCATTTTTGGCTTCATGCATGAGTCCTATATTTTGTTTTGTTTTGAATGAATCATTTTTTGGTCTTTACTCTGACAGTCCTGTGGCATTTCTATACTTCCATGTGTTTGATGTCTACTGAATCATGATGAAGTTTAAACATCCCCACTTTTCCTTTCCTATTTCTCTGGTGTTTTCTCTCCGTATATACAGTTTCCCACCTTTGATATGATTAATCATTTTTCTTTTTTCTTTGAATTTACAAACTATCAGAGACTTGCTTCTGGTAGGGTGAATTCCCTCTGACTTTCATCTTATGTTTATTTCTACATTTTCCTCAATGAGATGTATTTGTAATGGTCATCAGAAGGGTATTTCATATGTACACATGGTGTTAGCCAAATTATGCATATTTTTGTGTGGATTACTGACTGGAAGTTTTATTCTCCGAATACTGAAATCAGTTATATTCTTATCTTTGATCATTTAATGTACAAGAATGGATTGTGATTTTAGCCACTTGGCATTTATGCTTGCCACAATTGAAATTATATTGGGTGCTTTATGAAAAGTGTGCCTATTCCTGAAACCACTTGGCTTTAATTTACTTGTTCATTTACTGTTTAACACAACACCTTGGAAATGTAATAGGCCACTTGGCTTTAATTATGTTTTCTTTCCTTGTGCCCTGCTCATGACTGATACTATTAATGTTGCCTTGGTTATTTGAATTACGATCTTATTTCTGCATTTCATGCTTCTTGAATTACACTAATTATAACTGGGCAATCAATGAGCGAACGGAGAAAGACAAAGTATGTCTTCCATGTGGATGGTTGCATTCCACCCTTTTTTTAATCATAAAATATTTTTATTGAGAAACAAAAAATATTTTCCCCCGCAGTTTTAACCCAAATCCCTGTTCCCTCCCCCTCCTCCCGCCTTCCCCCACACTTTAATACATCACAAGAATTTCATAGGCAGTGTGGATAATCATCAACCGAAAAAAGACACTGAGTTCTTATTACAAAGCAAAATAACTTTGCGGAAGAAACACCCCTCAATTCAATTAATCATTTAGAAGCAGATCCAAAGTAAAATGGTGCAAAATATGAAACAGAAACGTAACTAGCAGGGCTAAAAGCCACACCCACTTAGTTCTAGTGTTGTAGCAGCAAATTAATCCCATAAAGAAGTGCCTGATTGTTCATCCCAATTGACTAGGCAATTCCAAATTTTTAACCCCTTCTTCCTGGCTCTATGTCCCTTTCATGTGTATAAATGGCTTTCTCCAGATTATATGTCACCAATAGCTGGGCTATCCATTGTTGAAACGATGGAGGAACAGGGTCCAGCCAGGCTGAAGCAATGCTCAATCTATACACAGTCATTGCTATGCTTAACAAGGCGCCTCCATCCTCTTCCCCTCAGATTAGGTATACCCGATCATATTAGCGGGGGTTGCACCAATATGCAGGTGTAATTTCCTTCTTAAAAACTCATTCATTTCCTTAATTAACGACCCAAGCACATTACATGTAGCAAACATGTGAACTAATTCTGCTTTATACATAGCACAGTGTGGGCAATACACTCATTTCCCCTCACCCCATTTGGCTATCTGATATGGGGTGTAGTATAGATCAAAGCAAGCCTTTTATTTATGTGTTTGGATATTGGCTGGCATTAAAGCCGATTGGGTACTTATAACAGTACTTCGAAATTCTGCGTTAGTAATATCTAGTTTACCTTGCCACATAGTAGAGCATTTTTCAGGTTGTCTTTCATGTATTCCTTAAGCAACCTGGACAGGCTCCAGTACAAGGAGGGGTAGGCTGTGTTATTTTGACCATAAGTTTGCTCTACTAATATCTCTCTACTCCCCCACTTCCTCTGTAAATAATCTCTAATCTGAACATATTTAAAAACCTCTCTATGGGTAAGACTAAATTTCAATCTCAAGTCATCGTATGATCTTGTTCCACAAGTTGAGTAAAAACAACCTATTTGCTTCATTCCGGCCTTCATTCAATTCCTAAAATAAAGGTAATTAAAAATATCTGGCAAGTTCTTATTGTTTAATAATTCAGCATCCCCAGCCCTAGTAAGTGGTGTTCAGGAGTCCATACTTTAAAAACAGCAAGCAGTGTCTTAAAACATACCCTTTTGTGGTAACCATAACCTAGCTGGTGCCATAGATATCCCCCGCCTTCTGGGCCAATCAGTAATTCAAACGGGGTGGGGTATAGTAATACCACGACAGGGGTACAGGGTAAGACACTTGACTGACCTCTATCCACTCTATCCTGGTCTAGTTGTATTTGTGGGTGCCAGAAACCTGAAGCCACATACCCCTAAGCTTCCAAAGTCAATGCCCTAAGGCACTGTCTTCAATTCAATTTTCACTATTACTTTATGAAACGATGGCAGCATCACACCAATTCTTAGAACACAGGCAAAATAACCTGTATTCTATTCGGTGTTTTAAAAATGGCGTCCATATCGAAGATTTAAATCCGTTGCTGCCATTCGGAATTTCCTGCTTCAAAATCTGCTACTTAAAATAATATATAAACTCCCTAAAACTTTTTTATTAAATACCTCGTATGGATATTGTGTACACTACAAAATCTTTTACAATTCTTAAAATAAGGTTCTATTCCCCTTAACGTATATGCATTGCGTGCACATTCTAAGATGGCGGCTGCACTTGCATCAATCGACGCGACTTCTTTGATGATTGTTAGCAGGTGATGCTTGTTTGCGGGCTATTTAAACTGGGTCACCCTGGTCAAATGTTCGAACCACCCATTCGAGGCTGCGACCGGGAAGAACCAAGATGTGACAATTGTTCAAGTAAGTGATACTTTGGGAGGGCTGCTAAAACTTTGTGGATAGTATGGCGATTTTAGCCTATTTGTGCTCTGGGTTTAATTTAAGTTTTTTAGACTAGGGCAGGGTGCTCCCTTCTTCCTCTCTAATATGTTAGTAAATACTGCTTACTGCAGCCTCAAGATAAGGAGCAGTGGCGAGTCTGGGCTTCCTCCACTCCTTTTTTCTGCTGCAAAGTGGTGACTAAATTTCCTTCTGTCCGAGCCAGAGTTTGTTGCTTATGCCGCAGACAGTACTATTCCTTTTCCTCTTTTTTATCCAGAATTGAATTGTTTTTCTTTGGATGCCTGCCTTTAGGGTGTCCCAAACTATACCCAGCAGGGCGTTCCCTTGTTCCTCTGTAAAAAATCTGGAATCCACTCTTTCATGTGTCCTACATAGGGCTTGTCCAATAATAGTGCTCTCTCAAATGTCCAGGAGGGAGCTCTTTGAAGAAGGCCCCACCCAGCCAATTCTAATATTAATGGACTATGGTCCGATAGAAATCTTGGCACAAATTCAATTGTGCTCTCAATAATAATCGTAAATGAGACAAAGAAATAATCCAACCTTACATGTTTTTGATGTGGGTCAGAGTAAAAGGTAAACCCATGTTCCAATGGTCTCAAGTCAAGTCAAGTCAAACCACTTTATTCGATTACTTAAAATCATAAAAGTATGCTATACATGTACGAAAAACCTTAAAAATGAGTTAAAAATGTAATATACAAGATAGAAATACAGTACAAATTCATTAAAACAACATTAACAGTCATTTCTAATTTTAAAGCAATTGATTGAACTACAGTGTCATTGTATTAAAACGGTTGGATTGCTTGTGCGGCTTTCTGTCTATCCCTCTTATTTCTTACAGACGCGGCAAGAAAGCTGGCGACACAAAACATAGTTACTGGAGATTCCAACAGTTGTAAAAACAATAAAGCAGGTTTACACTGGATAAAATTCATTTTCTTTAGTAGAGGAAGGATAAACCTTTTCCTGGCCTCATGGTACAAAGGGCAAAAAAACATAAAGTGCATGGTGTCTTGGGGGGAAAAATCGTCACATTTACACGGGGCGGCATCTTCAGGTCTATCCAGCCCTCCAAATCCCAGAGTACAGAGTGTATTTGGTTAAGCCGGAATTTTGTCAGTAGCCATCTATGAAAAGAATTTGTCACTATAGACAGATAAGGTGACATCGCTAATGACAAGGTAACCGGGACATGGCCCCTAACCGATATTTTACCTAGTTCTACTGCTTCCCGCTCTGCCTCCCTTAACTTAATGAAGTTAATTTTTACCCACTCTAGGTCAGCCTTGCATAAGGATTCTGGATTAGAAAAGATCTCAGTTCGCCCCATATACATGGCTGACATTTTTATATAGGACAACCACTGGATTTCTTTCCTGTTGTCAAGGTTGATACAGTCCTTTAAGATCTTATGGTTTAGGGAAAGGTTCGGATTCAGCCAGATTTTAATTCATAGCAGTATGGGGGCTATTTTGATTATGTCTGCTCTGTAAGCTATCCCCAGTTCAAGATGGGCAGAGTGGGTAGCTGTAGATTGCGGGAGGCCTAGGAGGGACCGAAGAAATTTGTTTTCCTCTGCTGCTTTAGTGAGAGACACTTCAGTCTGGGCTTCCTCCACTCCTTTTTTCTGCTGCAAAGTGGTGACTAAATTTCCTTCTGTCCGAGCCAGAGTTTGTTGCTTATGCCGCAGACAGTACTATTCCTTTTCCTCTTTTTTATCGAGAATTGAATTGTTTTTCTTTGGATGCCTGCCTTTAGGGTGTCCCACACTATACCCAGCAGGGCGTTCCCTTGTTCCTCTGTAAAATTTCTTGAATCCACTCTTTCATGTGTCCTACATAGGGCTCGTCCAATAATAGTGCTCTCTCAAATGTCCAGGAGGGAGCTCTTTGAAGAAGGCCCCACCCAGCCGATTCTAATACTAATGGACTATGGTCCGATAGAAATCTTGGAAAAAATTCAATTGTGCTCTCATGAATAATCGTAAATGAGACAAAGAAATAATCCAACCTTACATGTTTTTGATGTGGATCAGAGTAAAAGGTAAGCCCATGTTCCAATGGTCTCATTTTGACCCAGTAATGCGTGGAATACTTTAGGCTTCCTGCCTGTGTATTTTTGCCCCGGCCCCCAGTCGCATGGCAGATTGATGTTTAAGTCTCCACATAAAATAATAGGGAGCGGCCAATGTGCTAATTCATTAGACACCCACTCTAATAAGGAAGGATCATCTACATTGCTACCATACAATGAGAATAAAGTAAAAGTGGAGATCCCTGGGGGCCTGCAGCCAGCTATAACCCATCGCCCTAGTACATTAGCCGAGAGATGGTCTAGGTATGTTTTCAGAATTTGTGACAACGGACCTGAAAAGACTGGCTGCGGAATCTAGATAAATATTTAAATATTCAGGCTAGAAAGTGTTGGGCGAACATGTGAATATAATGCTATAATGGAAAAGATTGAACAAGGTATGATTTTGTAGTTCGCCAATCGGACAAAGGGGGGAAACATGGGGGCCCATTAGAATGGCGGGCGATTCGCCCCTGCCAGGCCGGCGGTAGCCACCGCCGGCCTGGTGGGGGCGTTCCGCTCGCCATACATGCCGGAATGACCCCCTGCCATATTAGCATGGCTGGGGGGTCCGCGGGTGGACAGAAAGACCGTCCACCCCTTTTCCGCTCCGGTCGCCTTGCGACCGGGGCGGAAAAGGGTTCATATGGTGGTGGTGTCTATCAGACACCGCCAGCCATATTACAATGGGCATTTACCAATGCCTTTCCATGGAGGCAATGCCGCCACGGAAAGGCATGTGGAGTCTGATCTGGGGGCCCGTTGCGGGCCCCCAGGGACTCCGAAGGAGTGGAGGGTACCCATGGGGGGTACCTATGTTACCCCCCTACATTTCAAGGTACAACGTGGCGTTACCGCACGGTGCCTGTCAAGTTGTGCTTTGAAATGCACAACATGTATTTTTATCATTGCGGCGTGCGGAATAAACAAAATTTGTGAAATCCAAAGGACTGAACTAGATCAGTCAATGTGGTGACATGAATGTTTAATAATGTAGGATTCAGAGAAGAACATTGAAATGTGAAGTTGTTAAAGACAAAAGGAGAAGTAACTACTACTGTTGATTGTTGAGAAGCAATCAGAACCATTCCAAGCTCTATCAACTAATCCCTATCACATGTAGGTGAAAGATAAGCACATACTGTGACACTATGTTGAATGTTGGTGAGAGGCCATGCAGGATCAAAACAGCCGAACCACTTTGGTCCAAGATGAACCTTACATCATCTGATATGGCCACACGTACCTATTCTGTGCTATGGTTAGCCCAATACCCAGATTGGGTCTTATCAATAATTTTGTGATCTTCAGTGAATGCTGATAATTGTGAGTTAACTGCTTTTTCAGCAGTTTTGGAAGGAAACGATGACAGAAAAATCGGACAGCAGATAGAAAAAGACGAAGGATCTGCAGTAAACTCTTAAATATAGGGAGTGTACTATTTTGTTCGAGATACAGGGTACTATGTCAGTTAAGAAAGATAAGCTGAATAAGGCAGAAATATGAGGGTCAATGACACATGACACTAGTTGCAAAATTCAAGGAGGACAAAGGTGCATAGATTAACCTGATTTTGCCTGACGTAGGATATGCAGGACCTGCTCCATAAAGTGAGGCCGAATTCCCATAAAAAGAAGATTTTCCTCAATCTGATGTTAGGGGTGGGGAAGTTTATGTAGATAACATCAACTTCATCTTTATTGTGGTTTACAAGTTGGTCGCAGAAACTCTGATGCTAGTGTCAGTGGCTGCAACTCATGGGTGACAAATTTTTTATTTATGGGGTCATGATGCTGACATGACACTCATTCTCCGAGTGTTGCTATGGAGAGTCAAATGCAACAAAGAAGGGGCATCCAGGACGTCATGAAAGCTCAAGCACAGCCCCCCATGTTGGCCTTGCTCTTTGTCGCCATATTGCCAATTGGCTGATTCGCCTTGCCCTACGCACTCATACGCACTTGTCGAGAAAAGATATTAATATTCTATTCATGAGATGCATAATGGTCCAATGCATAAACTAGATTGCAAATCTTCAGAAAATGTAAAAGTTAAACAAAAAAGTTTTGAAATTGCACTTTTTGCAAAGAGCAGGTTTCTCTAGGGGAGTTACAAGTTACAAGTCACAAAACTGTATACTTTTTAAACCCTTCATTTAAGCTCCCTGCAGCATGAACTATGTAAAGTCTTGACAGTCTGACGTCCTCTCAAGCAATACGGGGCGTAAGTGCTTTGGAACAGAAAACAAGCATTTGCAATGCAATTGTCTCGCCTTTGGGACCTTATCAGCCTGATTCATGACAGACCCGTTTTGCGAGTCTGTAATAGCGATTCATAAGGAATCGCTATTACAGGCTCGCAAAACGGGATTCATATAGGAATCGCAAAATAAAATGCGATTCCTACATATTCCTTATTTGCGATTAGCAAATTGCTAATCGCAAATAAGGAATAACTCCCCATTCATTCCTATGGGCCAAAAGGCCCATAGGAATGAATGGGGAGTACTCCTTATTTGCGATTAGCAATTTGCTAATCGCTAATAAGGAATAACTCCCCATTCATTCCTATGGGCCAAAAGACCCATAGGAATGAATGGGGAGTATTCCTTATTTGCGATTAGCAATTTGCTAATCGCAAATAAGATAGCGATTTAAAGGGTGCCAGGGGTGTCCAAAGGACACCCTGTAGCACCCCTTAGATGCAAATTCGAACAGATGTTGCGCACACACATGTCCAAAGGACATGTGTGTGTGCAACATGCAACTCGCGTTTGACCTCGCGGTAAATAGCGGGACGAAATTGCAAATTCGCAATTTTAAAATGGATGATGAATTGCATTTAAGGAATCTCAAATAGAGATTCCTTAAATGTAATTCCTTGCAAAATTGCGAAATCGCTATTACCGATTTTTGCATTTGGGATGATGAATCCCAAATGCAAAAATCGCACTCGCAAAGGGCCAGATTCTCAGAATCTGGCCCTTTGCGAGCGCATTTCAGCTTGATGAATCAGGCTGTATATGTTTTAGCCATGCAGCACATTAGCCTGGGTGCTGAAAGATCTACTGTTCTTTAACATGAAGTGAAAGTAAGCACCAAACTGCCTGACATGCCAGGTATGGGAACACATGGAGAGAAATATTGCCGTTCAGCAGGAAATTGTATAGTCCAAAGCTCTGTTTTTAATATAAAAGCAGGGCCTTCGGTGGTCATATCACTGAAAATACAAGATTTTAAAAAAATATTATTTTCTATGGGTGCTCGTGGAAGACAATTTCTATGGACTGGAATCTAGAGAATTCTAAAGTGATTCTAGAATTTTACTGGCCTCTGCTGGTCGTTTTCAACCAAAAAAAATAAATAGAGGCAGTTGCCAGAAAAATAAAAAGTCCCTAAGCGGAAGCAGACAAGTCCTAGGGCTGTTCTCCAGAGCTCACAAAGTACATACACATATAAGTATATACTAAAGTATATTTACTAAAGTAAATACTAAAGTATATACAAGATGTCTCGAATGCTCCACCTAAAGAGTGTGGCAAAGCAAAGGTAAGCCTTTGCTGATCCAGCACTGCATGGTAATAGAAACGTTTCTACTCAATGACCTTTTTCAATGTTCGCGTCAGCCATTTGAGGAATTTCGCCCGCTCTATTGGAATCATTTATGAAAGCCTTGCGCAACCGGTGCGTCACTTTTTCCCATGTTAAAAGTGACGCACCGGCGGCGCAAGGCCTTCATAAATAAGACCCAATATTTTTTCCGCAGCCGGTGAAGATTTGTAAAAATCTGCACAAACTTGTGATTTGTCGATCTACACAATTACTCACAGCCTTGTTGACTCATGTGTAGCATCGCCCAAATACACAGAAATAAGTGAAAGCTCTATGAAAAGAATGAAGTAAACAACATGTTCTCAATTTATGTCTTTTTTACATTTTTTTTGTTAAAGAAAATTCATTAAGGGTCATTATTTCTCAAATATATCACATTATAAACTCGAGTATTTGTAGTTTAGGTCATTGGCGAAAAACTCACTCACTCTTTTCATTTTCCAGTCACAACAGAGACACTCTCTTTTTCTCGGTTTGAAGTTGAACCCCCCTTACCTATCAAATCCCCATTTCGATTTATTCGAGAAAGACGAGCACTGTGTTAAAATCCAAAGTCTAAATGGTCAAAGGGAAAAAAAATGCTATAATAGTTACCCTGAGCACAGCTTCTTGAAGGTTAGAGACAAAGTGAAATTACGGCGCTATAAAGCTGTCACGAAGGTGCTGCCTCTCTAAATGTTTCTAAAATCAGCCGCTAAACTTAAAATGACAGCATCATTGCTAGCCTGGGAAAACTCCACAAGGATTATTGAAAGGGGAATCTTATAAAAAAAAAACATCTCAAGATGCGCTTTGATTTTGAAAAGTATTATATATTAAAGTCATTTAAATGAGAAAGTATAATTCACAGCGTCAATCACTGGCAGTATAAAAAGAGTAAAACCTAGGGAAATAACCTATAATGAAATCTACCCATTAAACGCTTAGAGGACAGAACTGAAGAACAATTTTCTGCCTTGTACTTTCAGGACTCAACAACTCTTTTTTTCAGCAGTAACAGTTTTAGCAACGGAGAAGGTAATGCTTATGATAAGTAAAGGAAGTTTCAGTTTTACTTCATACTTCTGCCTTTAAGACTCAAAACATTCACACCCATGCTCATCTAGATGTTGGTCATCAGCCGACACCGTAATTCTTTGGCGATTATTCGTTAAGATCGCAAAAATCAACTTTGCGTTTAGGCCTTTGTAAATGTTCATTATATACACGTATGACCATTACTTTAAATGGGATTACAAAAGTGAGGGATCTCTAAAGGTGGCATTGACAAAGAGGCAGGACTAGGAGTTGTTTACAGGAAGCGTGGCATGTGGAATAATGGATGTGGCCTAAATCAAATGAATCTAGAATCCTCTTTCTCACAAATGCGAAAAGTAATCATGCCGCCTGAGATATATGAAGATGCAAGGTCTCCAGAGCACAGTACATACATTGACCACACCAAAGCTAGAAAAAATACCACCCGGATCAGAGGGGAAAAGTGCCTTGTCTTATTTGAGAAGGACCAGATTCACATTTTGCTTTTTCCTTGAGCCACAATCCTATTGCCGAATGGCGGCAGGAGAACCCCATAAAACATAAAAAATCACATTGATTTCCATTATTGCATATTTTTATAAGACCCACCATGGTGGTTTAACCGGGCCCGGCAGTGATGGGTAGGCTAGAACTACGCTGACACTTCAGTACAAACCTTATTTACCATGGTTTTCCCCCTGATGTCAGACCTGCTGGGCACTGATGACACCTATTAACTCTAACTATTAGGCAAGAGCAGGTATTAAACAGGTAGTACAATTTGTGTGCTTTTTGTAAACTGACACTTTTGCAGGTCATGTTTCTGTAGATAGTAGTGTTGATATATACTAGGTCCTGAAGAATCGCATGTCAATGAACTTTAAGCAAGAAACATGTTGACCACACCCTTCACATCTTAGTACTGTCTGGTATTTGGAAACTTAAGTTCCAGCGAGGATGGGCTAACCTTTATTTTATTTGCGGCAGAGGACCACCAGAATAAAATTATTTTCCGGTACCTTGTGCCTCATTTTATCCTCACCCACACCGTCTACTCTCTTCTGACCCCTCACCCACACTTCACCCATAGGCATTTGGATAAAAGATCTCCGATAAAGAGCCCCTCTTTGAGGTGTGCCCGTTGGGTATTGCACCGCCTACCCAATGAGGAGCATTGCCTATGATGAAGCATGACATTCGCAAGGGTGTGTGAGGCCATTATATCCAACACAATGGATACCCAGGGTTAGCTCTCCATTGAGCACTGCCCCTCACACCTTAGTGACCGTTCTTTCCTTCCTTTAGGAACAGCCCAGTCTCCTTTTTGTTGTCCGCGGTTTAACCAATGCATCATGGGCCCAAGGGCAAGGAAGGAGATGGCCGCCCTAGCTGCTGTTTGATTTATAAAATGCAGCAATAAACATGTTTCTGTGGGCCCCTCAGACACCTGGTGCCACAACACCTGCAGCACCATTGGAAGCTATGCCCCTGCCTACTGTTGCTGATATGACAGAGTTCTTGCTTTCAAAAATCATTGTTTCGCTTTTAACCCCATAGGAGACGCAGAACAGGCACAGGACCACCTACATCCTGCAGCTTCAAACACATTATGAAAGAATATGTAATATTAGTCAGAAGGCTCCACAGCTCACCATTTTTTAATTGTTAGTAACTGGGCTTCATTGAAGATGCCCCTCACACTTTCTGCCCTCATTAGGACTGCCAGATGCTGTTTTTTTACTCCGATAGAGCACTAGGACCTGCTAACCAGGCCCCAGTGCCCATGCTTTTTCCCTTAAAAGTTATCTGAATTGGTACACCCAATCGGCAAGATACTTTGCCCCCTTAGAAGTCCCTAGTATAATGTACCAGTGGTACCCAGGGCAAGAGTGGTAAAACAGTTCCCAGGGCTGCAGCACTATATTGTGCCACCCTGTGTGACCCAAGGAAAAGTGTGTTCACAGGTCTGCCACTGCAGCCCTTCACAAGCATCGTGTCAGGTTGAGAGTCACTCTGCACACACCTTGTGCTGCACAGTCACACCACTGTCTTCACATAAGTAAGTCACTCTTAAGGTTGTCTCCTAGGCCCAGGAGGTGGAGTGCATTAAGGTGTGGATATATATGTTCATACATTTATAGCCCTACAGTAACCCTGTATAGCAAGGTTTTACTGTAAGTGACCTGGGGTCCATAGAGTAACATAGGCTGGCTACAGAGGAAACAAGATAGCCAGCTCCATTTTGTAATGTTTGGTATCAAGCACTGTGCCTTTTCACCCCTAACACGATTCTCATGTCGAGGGTGAGCTGGCATGCATGTGGGTGTCACCCTGAGTGTGTGGTCACCTAAGTTTTAGTGCTTCAGTTCCATGATTGGCTTCCCCAAGTCGTTTGCCACCTGGACAAGAGTCTGCCCTCCTGGTGGGATGTGCCAGCAGGTCCTCAGAACAGAGATAAAGGTGTGGGCAGGAAGGAGACCATACTTCCTCCCTCCCAGGAAGGCTGGTGTTTACAGCTATCAAGGTAGTGCACCTCAAAGGCTACACTGCCCTTGTAATGCAACAGTACATGTCCACAACTAGAGGATAAAGCCCTTCCAGCCCTGTCCGGTCCGACAAGTGGTAAAATTAGTTATGCAATGGGCATACACCTCCAAACGGCTAGCCACATCTTTAAAGTTGGCTAGGAGGTCTGTGCAGCCAAGGAAGGGTTCCACCATGTTGGCAGACCCTGAAATGAGGACTTTGGGTAGAAAGGTGACATACACCCACAGGATGTTGTCACCTTAGGGGCGGGTTAGCAGCAGGGACAAGTATCCCATTGGCCTCTGGCCCTCACACCCTTAACATCTCCTAAACTAGGATTTAAGGGACTCCCCTGGCACCAGAATTTAGCTTCTGACTGTGAATCCTAGAAGAGGCAGAAAGAAGATGCAGTCACCGACAACAGGCCCATAGACTCTGCCACCATGCGAAGATAGGACATTTAAGTGACCTGAAGAGACCATATACTGGAACTGTGTGTTTGACCTGTGTCCATGGTGAAAGCTCATTGTTCCAAGCAAGAGGGACTCCAGTGGATGCCATAAATCGAAGCAGACACCCTTGAATTGGTGGGTCCAGTCCCCTGCAAGCTGCAGGAAATCAACATGCTGCATGACAAGAATTGCAACCCGCTGGACCTGTTGGGAGTGATCCCAAAGAGAAGTGGTGTACTGCAAGTCCAGAGTGGTCACCAAGCTTTCACCAAGTTTCAAACCGCTACGCCACTCCTGTCGCCCTCCAGATGCCAAAGTAACCTGGACTACATGTGCTGCAGCCAAGGCTTGGTGATCGCCAGTCGGGTAATTGACCCCTTGAACGACATCTCCAGCCCCAGAGCACATCACACCTATAGCAACCAACATCATCAATGAACCCGCTACTGTGTTCCTGCATCCTGAATTTGGAGTAATCGAGTGTGTGGCAAAGCATCTTTGGCGCAACCTTTGCCAGTGATTGACAGCTGCCAGTTACCTCTGCATCCGGAGCTGCCAAGCAAGGTAGAATAAATCTAGCAGTTGTAGAGTGGAACTCCATCTCCAGGTGTAGTTTTGTCAAGTGCTGTAAGTTTGACAGCTTCATAGGATCACGTTCAGTACTTAGGACAGCACTGCACTCAAACTCCCTGGGCAAGGTAATGAAGTAACAACTGTAGAGTCTTGGTCGAGGGATCTGAATGACCTTATCCACAAGAGGTGTTGTTTGAACTCACCCTTCAAGTGACCGAGTGTTACCTGTGTTTTTTCCCCATTCATTTCAATGTGGCCCATTTGACTTTAAAATGCATCTATTTTTTAACTCTTCAAAAATTCACAAATCTGGTTGTATGTAGGATACAAAGTTCATTTTGGTGTCTATATTTCTATATAAATATACTCTATTTTTATTAATTGGTGTTTGATTTCAAGTTGCCTCAGTTACTTATGCACCATAAAGGTACTGTAAAATGCTTAACACATGTTCCTCCAGTAACACCTGACTGCTCTTTGCCACACTTCCAGGATTGAGGTAAGGATTATTGTTGTTGAGTCCGAGGATCATCTTTGAGGCAGTGTGATAATATAACATGGTAAGGTCTCACAACCATACCACATAATATTCCACTTTCGAACATCAATGGAGTGTGCATTGAGAATGAGATGTGCACTCAGAGCTGTCTGATGTCAGGGGTAGTAAGCGCTATATAAAATGTAAAATGCAACCACAATAGAAGGTGTCCTGCTTTTCTGTGTTGAATGCAAAAGCTCATCAGGTGAGTGAAGAAGATTCAGTTGTGTTGTTATTTCTCTTCCATGCAGACTCTGAAAGTGCAACAGTAAGGCATTAAATTGCCACCAGTTAGTAAAATGTTTTGCTTGTTTGTCCCACCTGCTTCCGTCTGTGTTTTTCAGGTTTTTTTGTCTGGGTAATTTAAATATAGAGCCTGAAGGGACACGTTTCACTTGTTCTCTTATTTACTGCTGGTGCTCAGACCTTACAGGACCCGACCCACTTAAAGCCCTGCATATGACCAAGCTTTAGTTTAAAGGCTGTCAGTGATTCAGGCCCAAGAGTTAATCTGGTTCCTGCTAACTTAAGATTCCCAGATTGATTATTTTTTTTTAAAAGATCTCTGCCGAATGATCCCTTTTGAGAAAGGAACCTCATTGTGAACGTCTTGTACACAAGGAACCCGTTATAGCAGTGCTTCCAAAAAATTTTAGAACCATGACCAACATTTTTGACATATAAACTTTGGCAATCCAGCTAACATTAATAGACACGAGGCAGGCTTTTTTTAATGTAACTATAGCATAATGTGGTATTTACATACAGCAAATTTTCCATTGAAATGCCCACTACTTTTTTTAACAAACAGTTTTACTGATAAAACTATATTTCACACAAAAATGATAATGATTGGAAATTGGGTTTAAGTGAACGTTTACCATTTATACATTCACCAAGCAGTGTTTACATTTGTTTTGATCATATACAAATATGTGCCTTATTTTTCCTTTCCTAACTGCAGAATGTGTACAGTTAATTAACAGGCATTTACATTCTGCTGTGTTTCAAAACATCCCCGGCAGCAAGTGGGTAGGTCCTCTGGATGTGTTGCTACCAAGCAAACAACACTAGGAAATCCAAGTGTTTTACCTGCGGGTGTCGATGCTGTTAATTATTAACCCAAATAGGGTTGGCCATCCTTCCAATGGTACTACACTGTAGGTTTTTTTAGGTTAGTTTATCAGAGACATATCACCAGACAAACACCTTCGTGTGGATAGATTTGTTTTATTGGTCCTGACGAATCGCCTAAATCGTATGACTATTAGGCGCGAAACATGCTGACCATCTGACAGAGCGCCAATCCTTAGACATTACCTCAGAAGTGCGCCACCCAGTTTTTAATCAGGTTGGAAGCATTATTGATTACAATTGTTCTCTCTGGCAATTGCATTTTCTGTTTTAACTCCCTTTTGGTTCATTCACCACCACTTCCTCCATCTACACTTTTAGGCCCCTCACCCTCACGGCACCAAACCGCTACTTAGAATAAAAGTTCTCCAGCAAACAGCCCCTCATAGGGTGCCCGTCAGGTATTGCAGCGCCGACTTAATAAGGAGCATGCCCTATGATGAAGCATGACACCCAGCAGGGTGTTGGAGGGCCCTAATTCCAACAGGATGGAACTCCCCATTCCCCCTGTAACTAATGACCACCAAACACTCATGTTCCCCCTGCAACTGTTAGGAACTGCATACCCTTCTTTATTCACTCTTGTTGGTGCACGTATGCTGGATCTTTAAAAAGCCCATGGTCCCTCTTTGTTGAGGTGTTACAAAACATTGCATCCTACAGCCTTTCCTTTCATATTGTCTGTACCCCAGCAAGAGTGTCACATAATTCACGTTTTCTTTCTCTGACTGCAAAGTGAAAGAATTTTGTAAACACCAATATAAATTTCAACAATAAGTAGAATTTGCTGAAAACATAGCCTGACATTTACCCTCATTCTTTAGAGCACAGCAAAGCACAGGAAGTGAGACAAGATAAATACAGAATTTAAAGGCATCTGTATTTACAGCATGGACTTTCATGATCTACCATAAATCAGCTTGTGACCCACTTGGTGAAACACAGTGTTATATAATAACATTTTCTTTCCCATTTCCGTTTTGGAGAACTCACAGCATGTTTCATCTAATGAAATTTAGCAGAGATTTTGGTTTATTTGACAGAATGTTTCAAGCATCATGTCAGCTACATGTGTTCTAAAAAAAAATTAAACTACATATTTTAGTATAATTTTGTCACATTTAGTGAAAAAAGCCAGAGATGAAATAAATGTGGTATCCTGGTTAAACATATATTGATGTATTCAGTTTGAATACTAGGAGATAAAGAAATGTAGTTGACATTTTAAATTCTTTATGGGATTTCTGATTCCATCATGTGCGCTCATGCTTCCTTTGCAAAATAATTCAAAATAATAAAAAATCACATTACCTTTGTACATTCTTTTTACTATGGCAGTCAGCTATAGAGGGTTATGATTATTGATCAAAGTAATTCACCAAGGCCCAGATTAGAGTTATGCTTAGTACCCCAATTTAAGGGAAACCTATAAATAACATGGTCTACAGAACAGGATGGGAGATGTAGTTGGAGCACATTACATGTGCCCTGCCATCTCAGTTTGTAAATGCACACTGAGGTCCTTATTTATGAAGAGTTTGCACCACCAATGTGTCAAATTGTTTAACGTATTGACAGTGCAAAAATTACTCCACATTTATAAGCTGATGTATCTTAGAGGATACTTCACTTTAACCACCCGTGCGGCAAGAAGAGACTGCGTCGGAATGGACTGCATGACATAAGTATAAAAATATGCAAGGTAGGAGTTCTGTTGTAAATACATGCCTAAATGTGTCACATGGATATGTATGCCATTTCACTACAGTGACGCAGCCGCAGCTTAAGTGGCACAACATTGCGGTTAAGTCAAAATCACCTACAAAATACATGCATAGGAAATGGCGCTTCCATACAGAGATATGAGGAGAATGTGGACAGGACAGTGCTGCAACTGGAACTACAGCATGGAGATAGTAATTGTACAGAGACAACCGCCATCCATTCATCCCACCACAACCATCCCACCACAACCACCCTCCTCCCCTTCACTCCCACGAAGGGATTGGCAGAGAAAGGAGCGCATATTTCACCAAAGGAGCCTGAAGAAGCAGTCCATAGTAGGCCAGATACACCTGATTGTTCTAAGGTTAGAGGTCACAGTCAACAGGCCTATCAACAGGCTAAGCTCATGGCTGTGTACCAGATGCTGGCATCGGGCACCTTCCAAACAACAGTCGCCAAGGTGGCGGGAATATATCAGACATCCCTCTCCTCATTCCTTCCCACTGTCCTAGATGCCATCATCCAGCTGACACCTCGCTACCTCCTTTTCCCCAACACCCCAGAACTGCAGATGGAGATAAAGCAAGGCTTCTATGACATTGCAGGGTTCCCAAATGTGCTGGCTGCCATGGATTGCACGGATGTTCAATTTGTAACTCCTGCAGCCACCTCACATCTGTAGAGGAACCAGAAACACATCCACTTCATCAATGTACAGGCCATTGTCGATCATTGTAGCCTCTTTACAAACATGCTTGCAAAATACCCTAGCAGCGTGGATAATACATTCATATTTTGGCACAACATCAATAATGATCACTTGAATGAATGGCCAGTATGGCAATGGCTTACTTGTAGGTAAGCCAAACAGTAACTCATAACACAAACCCATACATGTTGTAATGGATCACATCATACCCATGATAGTGTCTGTTGAAGACCTTAGGAACTAAAGTAAGAGGGGTGTGGTAATCATATTTCCCATGTATCATGGTACATGTGTGTGGTAAACAAACTAAGTGTCTCATTCATGATTTTCTGATGTAGTGCTTTGCCGCAGGCCTTCTATGCTGCAAGGGTGCCTGCATTGGTGCATTGCAGACCATTGTACGCCAATGCTGGGGAAAAGGACAGGAGTGCATAATTTCACATAAATACAATGTATTCCTGCCCTCCTGTTCTGACATAAGCAAAACTGCAAGATTCCTTGTGGTGCTGCCCTATGCCAAAACTTCATACATGAGGCCCTGGGTACTGTCCATTGACAAGTGCAAATAAGTCAATTGTGCCTTTAGAAGTTACATAGGTTTAACACAAGGAAATTACATATGTGAAGGTGACATGATAGTATGAACTGTCACAGTATAGTCTGAAACATAATAAGATTCCCTTAACGTGACAACTTTGTTGTAACTAAACAAATTTCAATGAAATTCAATGAAAATTCATGCAGAAGCATCCACTGGACATTGCTGAACTTTAAACAATGTCAGTGAATGGGATTAGAGATATTGGCCTGTAACGTCAAATTTGGCCATGTCAAATCTTGCCTCTAAGTAACACTTACGTTTGTGTATCTAATGTCTAATTGAGCCCCATGCCTATTCAGCTTTCCAGTCCAAATTGAAGTTCGAATATGAAAAGTCAAATTTTACCCACTATCTGAATGAGGTAGCATGATCCATACAGACATTGGTGACTGTAAAATGATTTTAGGGAATGTAAGTGGACGTATCAGCCCATAACATCACAATTTGGCCATGTCAAATCTTACCTCTAAGTAAACTGAAGTTTGTGTATTTAACATCAAATTGTGCCCCTTGCCTATTTAGCCTTCCAGTCCAGTCCAATTTGACGTTTGAAGAGGAAACGTCAAATTTTTTGCATCCAAAAACTAGCAACAGGGACAATGTTGAGATATGGAAGAGTCTATGTCACATATGCAGTTGGCAAATTGTTCCTCTCTTTTTAAAATGGTACCACTGAAATTGATGCATTCAAAACAAATGTGGCAATTGAGACAACATTATCTCAGCTGGGAAACATGCAACATGCACCATGGTACAAATGTGCCTGCTTTGGGGTACAGCAGCCTATTTTGTGCCAGCGCAGGGGAAAAAGGCAGGTTTGCGCTGTATCTGATAGATACGCCGCTTTCCTGCCCTTTCATTTTGCCATGAGGCAGCACATCAGGTAGGCCTGGCCTGCTGCACTAATTCAAAAAATCATAAATGAGGCCCATGGCAGCCAGCTGACATATGGTGCTAGGTGTATGTCCTATGCACTTGCTATTTAAAAAATCCACAGTAGTAATTGTAAAACATGAATGTATAAGTCAAAACACAAAATATTGGACTGCTAACACATATGTTATACCCTCTGGCATGTGTAATGGCAGGCCCTTGAGTGTACATAAATGAACTTTTTGCACCATGCCAGGTGCACATGCCTGCATATCCTAACTTTCCACCACATATGCACATGGTTGTAAATGGCTGACTACGTTCCAACACAGCCATATCAATCAATCAATCAATCAGGAGATTTGTAGAGCGCGCTGCTTACCCGCTAGGGTCTCAAGGCACTGGGGGGGGGGAGGGGCTGCAGCTAGTGGTCCAAGAGCCAGGTCTTTAGCAGTCTTCTGAAGGCTGGGAGGTCTGCGGTCTGTCGTAGGTGGGGGAGAATTATCTGCCCACCCGGAAGTGGTTCTGTGGATGCGCGGGATGGTGGCCAGGGACAGGTCGGTGGAGCGGAGTTTCCTGTTGGGTACGTAGAAGGAGAGTTTGTTGTTGAGGTAGGCTGGGCCGGTCATGTGGAGAGCTTTGTGTGTGTGGATCATGATTTTGAATGTGATTCTTTTGTCGACGGGGAGCCAGTGCAGGTCTCTCAGTTGCGGGATGATGTGGTCCCGGCGTGGGACGTCTAGGATCAGGCGTGCGGAGGCGTTCTGGATTCTTTGGAGTCTTTTGATGAGTTTGGACAGGGCTCCGGCGTAGAGGGCGTTACCGTACTCGAGTCGGCTGCTTACGAGGGCGTGGGTGATGGTTTTCCGTGTGTCCGCCGGGATCCATCTGGAGATCTTGTGGAGCATATGGAGGGTGTGGAAGCAGGAGGAGGAGACTGCGTTGACTTGGTTGGTCATGCTGAACTTGGAATCGAGGATGACCCCTAGGTTGCGTGCGTGGTTGGTTGGTGCCGGGGGGTTCCCAGTGTTGCTGGCCACCAGGAGTCGTCCCATGCTGAGGGGTTGGGCCCGAAGATGAGGATCTCTGTTTTGTCCGTGTTCAGTTTGAGCCAGCTTGCCTCCATCCAATCTGCGACGGCGTTCCTACCCTGGTGCAGGTTGGAATTGGTGGTGAGGGAGCCCTTGGTGAGGGAGAGAATCAGCTGGGTGTCATCAGCATAGGAGATTATGTTGAGGTCGTGTAGTCTGGTGATGCGGTGATGTAGAATTTAACTGGTACTATATAGTGTGCATATATCTTCATCTTTTTACAAAGCTGATGTTTAGACAGATGTAAATGTGCTCAAGTGTAAAAATGTTTGCAGTGACTGATGTAAATGTCATCCCTCTATGACAGAAAGTAACAATGGGGGGAGGTAGAGTATAGAGACAGGATTCTCACTCCATGGGCACTGATAATTAAACAAGAAGAATCCTACTCAGAGTGTACACCTCAAGGATGGGGGACACTCAGTGTTGTGAAAAATACCCCTCACACACCAACAGGCCCCTTGGTGTCATGCTTCATCATCGGGGTCTTCGCATCCCGCTAGAGGGATGCGGCGTGCTGCGACCAGCGACTACGCAGGAGCACTGAAGAGGTTGACTATGTGTGGTGTGTGTTACGTGCAAATGATGGGGTATTGAGAAAGTGTGAGTGAAGGGTGTGGTGAGGGTTAAAAAGCACCTGGCTAGTCGGTTTTCAGAAAAAACTTTATTCGGAACCCCTAGCTGGTGCTGTTAAAAAAGTGCAAAAATATATCTTTACTTAGTCTGTGTTTAGCTATAGTTAATGTGAGTCTCACATCGAATTGTCTCATGAGGGGGGTGGGGGTTGATGTTTTTGCTGTATGTTGTGTAAATGTGTTGTTAGTATGATAGTGTAGCTAATTTATTATAAGGTAGTGTATGCATTCATATTTTAGGTCTTTATAGTGTAGGAGTTCTTATTTCAGTTTTATATATTCATAGTTGTCAATAAACCACTTTTCCATTCTCACAGCTGCTTACTTCGAACACACCTTGTAAGTGATGACATCTGCTTAGGTGGTTTTGTACAAATGTGTTCAGTGTCAAGTTTGTGCATATGTGGGTCAATAGATGAAAAGTATGAGGAGTCCGATTACCTCATTGCCAAGCACCACAGTACTACTGTTGGGAAACATTATCTGGAGCACTGCAGGACAAGTTTGGCAACCCACATAGAGTAGCCCACAGAAATTCACCTTTCCTGAGATAACAGGGCTTTTGACATATATGCCCCTTTGCTCTGCAGTAGTCTGTATGACATTGGTGTTCCATCAGTGACATTGTGGCTGTTTGAAAGCCTCATGCAAGGACCCTTACACATTTCCATATTTACAAAATGCTTAAAATACGGTTAACTGTCTAGAGAGATTAAGATGTCAATTGGTAATCATTCTCTACTTGTTTATGTCTGTGCTGCACAATGAATAATGCTATGATAGTGTTTTACAGACTCAATGTAGTGTACTATCTGGAACACAATTACAAGTGCAACACATGCCTCCTTGCACCATGGTGCTAGGCTGTCTGTTCTAGCATAAAGCAGTTTTTTGTACTCCAACTCATGGATCTGAAAACAGGAATGTTCAATATCATGCACCTGATATACAGTCCTGCACTTTTCATTAGATGTACAACATTGCAGAAGAAAAGGCAGTTTGCTTGCTATGCATCTATCCCTTTATTTTTACTACAAATTTTAATCTAAAGATTTAATTAAACTTAAGAGTCATACATATGACCAAAGTCGAAGTAAGTGTCAACTTGATTGGTGAATGGACACACGACCTAGGGCAGCTCTAATGGTCATTTTGCAATGTATGTTTGGTACATGTAGCACATGCTATATTTGTGAAGTTGTGAAAACGTTATGACAAATATAGGATGTGCTTGCCAGCACACTGATGACAATCACTTACACACTTTCCAAAGCAGAAAATTGTAAAGCCACCACTAGGGTTTACAGTCTAATGTGCCTTTTCTATCAGACACCTGGGCAACAGCTACATTTGTGCATACCATTGTTAGGTCAACTATTGTTGCATAGCAAACATTCATGTATGGATGTCAACCAGAAATTTAAGCTGGCAATCTTAATAGCTTGTTCTATTTACCCTTATTTTTATAAAATTAGCACTGGTTGTCATACCAACATTAGACATCATGTGATAGCTTATGCCTTGCAAGTTTTATCATCCACCATGTACTAGTCACTACACTCATGGACAAAGTTGCACCATGCATGTAGAACATGATATGTTGATTTATTGGTACAAAACACCAAGAAGCAAGGTCTAACTGGCATGCCAAAAACCACCAACTCCTAACATTGAGGATGAGCATATGGATGTCCAGCCAGAGTCCATAGGGGATACATGTCATGGGACATGTTAGGGAGAGGAATGTTTCAGTGTAGAGGAAGGCCCAGTTGCCATTATCCCCCCAGAAAATTACATTGACAGCCCACATATAGATAGGAAATCAACCAGTGCTCAAGCAAATGAAGGACAGTTCTAGTTTAGGGGTACACTGGCATGACAAGTAGCACAAGACAATATCGAATTTGGCCATGTGGTAAAGAGAAATGCTACTGGTCAGTTTTCCTTAGCATAGAAGTAAAATCCACATCTTCTTCCTCTGATGTATGTGTTGGCCCAGGTGAGGGTGGTCTCAAAGTTCCCGGAGCCAAAGGAGGCACACACACATCAGGGACTGAAGATGTGGAATGCAGGTTCACAGCAGCATTTCCCTGTGCCAACGTGTAAGGCAGCAATTCACTGAGCAGGACTTTCTGGTTTGCCAGCACAGCAGCTGCATTACAGTGGTAGATAGCCATTGTGGTAATATAGGAGTCCTGCTTCTACTCCAAGGGCTCCAGAATAGTCTGGATGGCCTCCAGACAGTTGGCAAACTCCTTGATGATACTTGTGCAGGGCATTTGATCATGCCTCTACCATATGACACAAGTAATGTCAGCCAGGCACTGGTCCAAGTCATGGAGCAGAGAATCGGTACCCCTTCCGAGGAGCTGAGTCCCTCTATGGTGGCTGCCTTAGTCTCGATCCCTATGTGCACCTCATCAGCCAAATGACTCTGCACTTCAACAATACTTTGTTCAAAAACATTTGGCAGGTCCTGTGAGTTGGGTGGTTCAGATGTGGTGGTTGACAGATGCTAGACAGGTCATGTGGAGGCCCCACAATGCGGCTTCTCCTTCTTGTGACCAGAAAGGGGGTCTGCATGGATTCAAGCAGTTCCTGGAGGATGTCTGGATCCAGGCTTGGTTCACTGTCACCCTCCACAGGATCCTATTCCAGCACAGGCCGCTGCTCAGTAGTAGGTGCTGCATGCTCTGAAATGTGACACATTGTAGGATGATATTCATGTTTGACAGCTGTTCTCAAGAGTCTACATGTTAGGGTTTAATTGCATCAGTTTGTAGCTTACGTTGTAAGACAAGAAAACAAAGTTCATGCAACACAGCACTAACTAAAAAATGAATGTCATGAATGCACCATATCTAAGGGATTTTGGACATTTGAGTCCTCTCCAATAGCACAGGCCCAGACAGGCCTGCTCTGTCCCAACACATGAACCATTGGACCACGGTGAAAACGTGCATGGCTTGCTCGGCTGATTGATTTTGAGCAGGAAGGGACAACTTTCTGCACAAAATCAGGCACAAGAGGAAATATCCGCTTTCTATGTGTGTACACCAAATTAGCACACATTGAAAAGGGATAAACATGAAGAAATGTATTTTTTTTTTTCAATTCAATCTTTATTTCGGCCCTTTGAGCCATAAAAGATACATAAAAAAGACACACACAATAAAATCAATACAGCAGATAATTACGCTCTTACAGATAAAACTAGAGGGTTTTTAAGAATCGTAATATTAAAAACATGTATAAATAATCTAAAAACATGTAGAATTCTACGGATAAAAAGGATTAAATTAATTCATATTGTTGAATACATATCGATCTCAGAAATTGGAAACACAATAGCAACGAAAAGATTTTTAAACAAATCCAGTGCATACGGACATACATTTCTATACCAGTATTGGTCCTTGCAGCACAATTTCATTATAGTGGCAAGCTAATTTTTTTGCGTGAAAAACTGATTGTCAGGAAAAAACTGCTAACACCAAACACTATCACCTGCGTAGTATCAGTCAAAAGGATCCTTTCTGCTTCCTTATGGAAGCGTACACCCAAATTACGACAAACAGGTATAATCCATTTTTTCCTAGCTACCTCGTAAAAGGGACAAAAAAACAAGATATGTGCAACATCTTCTTTTGCATTGCTCGAACATAAAGTACATACATCACATTTCTTTTCCTTACAAGGTCCAGTCCACCTGGAAACAATATTGTTTATTTTCAAGTTTCCATATCTTAATTTCATAAATAAGGTTTTAGCCAAAGGTGGGTACATTTCATCTAAAAACTCTTCAAAGTAAGGAATGTCTTTGAATACAAGGAAGCTGTTTGTCAAGGTTCCACATGTTTGATCATTAATCAAGCTGCTGTTAATATATGATTTTTCGAGTCCTTGGTCAATGTTGATGCTTTTTCCCATAGTGGGTCAATCCAATTTTTATAACCCAGGTACAAATATGCTTTAGCCAAGCAATAGAAGTATTACTATATATTCTCATTACTTCTTTAAGGCCACTTTTATGATCATCTAGCTCGGGGGTACACCACAGTCTTACCCACAATGATAGTGGACGCAGGATAGCATAGTGGTTGGTGCGTTTCATATTTAAATCTAGCAGTACAGGTATTAATGGAGTATTTACTGGAAGTCTCAATAATGCCCTAAAAAAATTATTTTCACTTATTGCTAAATAATTCTTGCACATGGGCCCCTATATTTCTGCCCCATATAATGCCGCAGACTGCGCTTTAAACTTAAAAACCTCTAGCGCAGGTGATACTGCTTTACTAATACTCGTTCCATGTTTTTTCACAATGGGCAATATATTCTGTTTTAGAACCATTTTGCTTTTTTCTAGATGCGTTTTCCACGTTAGTTTGGCATCCAGTGAGACACCCAGATATGTAAAATTCGGCACAACGTCTATTTTTTCATTGTTTACCATTAAGTTGCCCCTAACAGTTTTATGGGGATTTATGGCCATGTACTTGGTCTTATTTGAGTTGATTTCAAGGCCCTTTTTGTTACAATATTGTTGGAAAGTGTTTAGAAAGGATTGTAGTCCTCTCGGGATTTGAGAATTCAGTATGGTATCATCAGCAAAAAGTAAGGCAGGAACCCTCTGTCCATTTAATTTAGGGGAATCATTATTGCAACCCTTTAGGTAAGATGGGATGTCTGTTATATATCTATTATTACCTTGCTTCTTCTCTGTTCTCTCGTGCTTGCAAGCACGAGAGATCCTCTTTGTTGTTCTCGAATGCCGACCTTCAGTCGTGAGGATTCCTTGCACGTCATTCTGGACGTTGGCTTCCTCACGACTGGACGGCTCTGGTTGTGGGTGCTTTGGATGGAAATCTTTACAGAAATAAACCCACGATTGAACCTTCTCAAGACTCTGGTTCATATTTAACATATTTTGGCGACGATCGGGATTTCTCTGCACCCACCACCAGTCAAGTCTTCAAGGCTCACCCGAACACTGCCGTTGTTCGTCTTCTGCCTCCAGTCCAACTTCGTCTACTTCAGGTCGTATGCTTTAAAGCACTTTTCCTCCATTACTCGGCTGCCAATGCGGATTACATTTCATTTCTTGGCCTTTTCTCCAGCGCTGTTTGAGACTGTCAGTTACTGCCTCGCGCGCCATTACGCGCGTTCACTTTCAGCTCCCTTCTCGCGCTACTTCATGCGCGTTGAGCTTCAACCCTTCAATCAAGCCCACCGCCTTTCGAAAGTTACGTTATACCGTAACCTTGACAACGACGCCAAGCGGCTATTTTCAAGCTCAGCGATCTGCCAAGCCTTCGTTCAGTGTTACGATTCAGCGATAGGCACGCTTCACTGGCTTTCATTTCATTTTAATATTCACAGCGATAGCCACGCTTCACTTCCTTCTTTCTTCATTGAAACGACCACAGCGATAGGCACGCTTTATTGCCTACCATGTTTATTTAAATACCACGCTTCACTGCCTTCTTTCTTCATTGAAACGACCACAGCGATAGGCACGCTTTATTGCCTACCATGTTTATTTAAATACCAAACATTGACAACTCAAGTCATCTTCAGCGATAGACACGCTTTATTGTCTATCACAAATTCAATGATAGGCACCTTTCTTTTTCTTAAACTACATTCCTTCTATCTAAACAACAAAGCATTTACAAATGCACCAATTTAACTAAGCATCATATTTTGCTAAGGCACACTTATCTACAGCATTTTAAAACATTTTTAAATACAAAATTCTATTCTTTCATTTTTATTTTACCATGGCTTCTTCTCAACAGTTTCAAACACCAGCTCCTTTTTTGCAAACTCCAGGAAAACCTCCTCTTGTCTGGCGCAACTGGCTCAAAGGTTTTGAGAACTATTTGGTAGCCATTGATGCTACTAAATATGATCCTCCTCGCAAGGTTGCCATTCTTTATGGATGTTTGGGAGTTGCTGCTCAACAAGTTTTTGAAAATCTTCCCCATATTCCTTCTCCTTCTGGTGATTCTGGTGACAATTGGAACGTTTATCAGGAAGCCATTGCTCGACTCAATAAACAATACGACAATGGGCCCAGTATTGTATTAGAACGTCATAACTTTTTCAAACGCAAACAAAGCATTGATAAGAGTGTAGAAGACTATATTGCTCAACTCAGAATTCTGGCTTCTACCTGTGACTTTGGCGCTAGTACAGATACTTCTATCAGAGACCAATTTATTTTTGCTTGTTTTTCTAAAAAAATCCAGGAACGTTTGTTAAGTTGTAAAAATCCTTCTTTAACAGAAACAATTGATATCGCAAAAGGGATTGAGCGAGCAACTTATTCCTCTAAAATTTTACAAGAGAGCATTTCTCAACCTTGTGTTCATTTGGTTGATCAAGCTTCTAATTTCACTTCTATTGACCTTGTTAACAATTCTTCAAGACAGCAAAACAGGAAACCCCTCATTTGCTATAGATGTGGGTCAAGAAACCATCTTGGCAATTCTCCCTCTTGTCCTGCATCTGGGAAAAAATGTTCTTCCTGCAAGAAAATTGGTCATTTTCCATCTCTGTGCAGGGGTCGCAAAAAATTTACAAGAGTCAATAATATTGAATTTCAAGAGAATTTAGAGTCTTGCTCCACCAGACTCAATGATGTCATGTTGTCTATTGAATGTGATTCTCTTGAATTTTCTAACATTAAGAGTCCCTTGTGTGAATTGTTAATTGGTACAGTCTCAATCAAAGTCAAAGCTGATTCTGGTTCTCCCATCACCATTTTATCAGATCTCACGTTTTATGCTAATTGGGGTCAAAAAGTTGTTCTTTCCAAATCAGATGTCAATCCAAAGGCTTTTGGTGAGAAGGACATCGATATGCTGGGTTTCTTTTATTCAAACATTGCTAGTCTGGGCAGATACACCTTCACCAAAGTCTATGTTGCTCTTAAGGGCAGAGATATCGTAGGTTGGTTTGACTTAGCCAGAATGGGTTTGATTCTCAAACCTGGCTCTGATCAACCTATTGCTTTAGGTGATATCCCTCATGACTACTACACTAGTCATGATTCTGGGAACTTCCATATTTCAGATCTTTCCTTTCCCATAGTCAAAATGGACAATTTACTAAGTTCTTTTCCAAACTTATTTAAAGATAAGGTTGGTACAGTTCTTGGTTTTAAGCATGAGATTATACTTAAACCCAATGCTCAACCCATTATTCACAAAGTTCGTTCTCTTCCTTTGAGTGCAAGAGATGAACTAAAAGGTGTTTTGAAAAATCTATGTGATGAAGGAATCATTGCTCCCTGTGACTCGTCAGAATGGGTTTCCCCAATAGTTTTAGTTCGAAAAAAAACTGGGGAGGTGAGATTGTGTGCTGATTTACGCTCACTGAATAACAATATCATCGTGGATTGTCATCCACTTCCCAAAATTCATGACTTATTGGCTAACTTGGGTGGGGCTAAATTTTTCTCTCTCCTGGACCTTAGGTCTGCTTATCACCAAATTCCATTGTCCCTTAAATCTCAAGAATTAACAACCTTTATCACTCCCTTTGGTGCTTTCAAGTATCTTAGGCTTCCTTTTGGCTTGGCCTCGGCAGCCAGCATTTTTCAAAAACTGATGGACAACTTGTTTGAAGACATTCCTGGCGTGCAAGCGTATCAGGACGATATTTTGATCTACGCTAACGACTCTTCTCAGCATAATCACACTCTTAACACTGTCTTACAAGTGTTAGAAAAAGCTGGTATGACTGTTAGACATGACAAATGTAAGTTTGGAGTTCAAGAATTAGATTACTTGGGTCATTCCCTTTCTCCCAATGGCATTAAACCCAAATTCTCCTTAATTAAAGCTATCAGAGATGCTAAACCTCCTAAGGATAGAGATGCTCTTCGCTCCTTTCTGGGTTTATCAGAATACTATGCCAGGTTTGTGCATGGTTACGCACAGATTGTTGAACCTTTGAGAGCACTCTTAAGGAAGGGAGTGAAATTTATTTGGTCTGAAGACTTGCGGAAAGTTTTTGACCAGGTTAAGAAGATCATTGAAGATTCACCTGCTTTGCATCCTTTTTCCGACGGCTCAAAGTGTTTTATCACTGTTGATGCCAGTCTTACTGGTTTGGGTGCCGTTTTGGGACAATGGGTCGAGGGCAAAGAACATACGGTTGCCTTTGCATCCAGAACACTTCTTTCTGCTGAAACTAGATACAGTACGATCGAAAGAGAAGCCCTGGCTTGCGTTTGGGCTATTCAAAAATTCAAATCTTACATTTGGGGTCGTGAGTTTGAGATTTACACAGATCACAAGCCCCTTATGCACATGCTTTCCAACAGTACTTCAAATAGGGCTTCTTCCAGACTTGTTCGCCTTCTTTCCAAACTCCATGAATTCCATTTTGTTATCAAGCATATCTCTGGGGGCAAGAATTTCAGGGCAGATTGCCTCTCGAGAATGTCTTTAACTGATGATTCCATTGTTGATGATGATATTGAGTGTGTTGTTGCCACCATTGATGCAATTGCCGAATGTCAACCTATTTCTGAAGTTCAATGGAATTTAGCTTATAAAGATGATGTTATTCTCTCTAAAGTTAAGGAGTTTATTGTCAACAAATGTCCTGAACGCAGAACTCTGTCCTCTGAGTTAAAAGGTTTTGCAAATGTATCTGAGGAACTTTCTTTAGTCAATAATATGGTCATGCGTAACGATTTATTTGTTCCTCCTCAGTCAGTTCATGATCATATTATTCGTTCTGCTCATCAAGGTCACCTTGGTATCGTAAAGACTTGTCAACGCATTAAACAATTTTACTGGTGGCCTTCCATGGATTCTCACATTAGAAGGATGATCGATAATTGTACTCAATGTATACTCTCTGACAAACATTGGAAAACTCTTTCCACCCCTTTATGTCCTGTTCCCCTCCCGGCTGGTCCATGGGACAAAGTTGCTTTGGACTTTTCTGGCCCATATGACATTTTACCTATTGAGAACAAGTTTCTTATTCTTCTTGTTGATTACTACACCAAGTGGCTCTATTATTCCTTTTGCAATTCTGCTTCTACTGACAATGCTGTTAAATTTTTACAGTCCGTTTGTGATATTGAGGGCTTTCCCAAAACCATCGTTACTGACAACGGTACTCATTTTGTTTCACAAAAAATGTGCTCTTTTCTCAAAAGTCATGATATTTCTCACTACAAAGTTGCTTTGTACTCACCCTCTTCAAATGGTTTGGTTGAGAGGTGTAATCGTATTATTAAGGAGGGTGTTCAAACTGCCATTTCTTCTAGGCTAGATCCTTTGCCTTTTGTTCATGACAAAGTGTGGGCTTACAATACCTCTCCACACTCTACAGCTGGTGTCTCACCTTTTTCCTTACTTAGAAAAAGAAGAGTTCATTCTTTTCTCAATCCTAGTTGGTTATATAAGGATTGTGATTCGTCTGATTATTCTTTTTCTGTTCAAGATCATGTGAGTGCTAAACAATTGTCCATGAAATCACGTTTTGATGAAGGTAAACATTCTGTTTATCAGCCTTTACAAAAAGGGGACATGGTTCTCATTAAGAATCCAAAAAGAGTTTTAAAAGGGAGGTCTAAATTTTCTTCTCCAAATTTGGTCACACAAGTTAGCAAAGCTTCAGCTCTTCTTGATGACAAGGGATGGTGGAACAAGCGGGTTCTTGTTAAGGTATCTCCACTCCAGGCCCACGTCATCAAGGAACATGCCACTTCAGAGTCGGAGCACTGTGATTGGTTTGATTTGACTTATGTTCAACCACCCACTTCCAATCCCGTTGCTGAAACTTCCACGTCTTCTCAGGCTGTGGTTCCTGTACATTCCCCTTTTCCCTCAGAAACGGTTCCTGCATCTTCTGCAATTTCACAGTTTGTTGTCCCTGTGGATTCATCATTATCACACGATACGGTTTCCCAAGAGACCTCTGAAGTGGCAACAAAAAGAGCTTTTCGCTTAAAGCAGTTATCTTGCAGATTGAGAGACTATGTTTTGGAGTACCTTTGTATTTTCTCATGTTTGTTTTCTTTGTTACCCTTCTTAGAGGGGAAGATGTTATATATCTATTATTACCTTGCTTCTTCTCTGTTCTCTCGTGCTTGCAAGCACGAGAGATCCTCTTTGTTGTTCTCGAATGCCGACCTTCAGTCGTGAGGATTCCTTGCACGTCATTCTGGACGTTGGCTTCCTCACGACTGGACGGCTCTGGTTGTGGGTGCTTTGGATGGAAATCTTTACAGAAATAAACCCACGATTGAACCTTCTCAAGACTCTGGTTCATATTTAACAATGTCGTTAACAAACAGTGAAAACAATGTAGGGGCCAGGACGCATCCTTGGCTCACACCCCTCCTAATTGGTATAGCTTTAGTCAGTTCACCGTTTGGCCCCCTTCTCACTCTGACAAAGTTATTATTGTGGAGCCTTATGATTTGATGCAGAAGACCATCCGGAAGTCCATTGGACTGTAATGACTTCCATAGTAGCTCTCTCGGTATAAGGTCAAAAGCGGCCCTAAGATCCACGAATGCCACATGCAGATGTCCCTTCTTTAAAGTAACATATTTCCAACAAAGACAGCAGAATCTAAATACCTGATCTACAGTACTTATTCTTGTTCTAAAACCAGCCTGGAACATAGTGAGAATAGAATTTTCGTCAATCTATGTATTCATACGAGCTAAAATATGCCTTGCATTAATTTTTTGTAAGATATCCATGAAAATAATTGGGCGATAGTTCCCTGGATTGTACCTATCGCCCTTCTTAAAAATAAGTACGATTTCTGCCCCTCTCCAGCTATGTGGTAGTTCCGCGCCCGCCGCCAAGGCATTAAATAAGTGATTTATCTAAGGTGCCCAGACTTTAATTTCATGTTTGTAAAGGTCGCCTGGGATCTTATCAAGACCAGGTGCTTTTCCATTTTTAACTACATTAATGACAGACACTGTCTGTTCCAGGTCAAACTCCAGGGTTTGAGTACTGTCAAGTGACAGTGGTATATCCATGTCTGGAGTTCTGATTGTGTCTGGGGCACTATATAATTGAGTGAAATGATCTACCCAGGTCATTTCATCAAGGAAGACATCCCTGACAATTCCTCCTGTTCGATTACCCTTTGCCACCAGTCTCCAAAATCCTAACTGGTCCTTATTTTTTGCTGCGATGAACAGATTTGTCCAACTTTTCTCGTCCCAGTTTTTCCTTGCCTTCTCTTGAACTACTTTGTAATTTCTTCTGGCTGCCTTAATCTCAGTACAATCTCCCCGTTTGATTGCCATAAGAAGTCTGGACTTGCTGTTTTGGAACCCCTTATCATACCAGGGTTTCCTGTTTGCCAATGTTTTAGTATTTTTGCTTACTTTCCTCTGCATCTTAGTTAACAGTGGCGCTAATGAATTAAAAACACATTATGTAGGTTTAAAAACTCATTCCCTTCAGGTGGTACATTCAGGTCACTAGCAAACATGTCAGCCATCAATCTATAGATTTCAGCTAGCACTTCACCATGTTCCAAAATGTGGGCCCATTTTAATGAGCGACGGTTATTTGTCAGAACTGCCACGTCATTACTTACATTACCTCGGGCACCTACTTCATTACCATCCATGCATGAATTGGACAATAAGCCACGGGAAACCGAAAATTCGAGCGGGTAGTGATCACTCTCAATCCTAGGTATGATCTTTAGGTCTTGTACGTAGCTCCAGATATCCAGAGAGGCCAGAAAGAAATCAATTCTACTTTGGCAATCTCTCCTATTGACTGTGGGGGCCTTTAATAAGTCTGAGGGCAGTCTTCCATTTCCTGCCCTCAAACCATAGGTAGCTGTTAGCCGCAGGATCTGGACTGCTATCACAGAACAAGGGACCGGGTTTTCAGTATCGATCACGGGAATACTATTGGCACTATCTTCTGCCTCAAAAATATCATTCAGCCCTATAATAGGCTCGAAATTGCAGTTGAAGTCGCCACCTAATAATATACTTGGGCTCTCATCCAGGAAATTTAGGATTGAGTCCAGTATTTCAATTGTAGGTGATTCTTTAGATGAAGGGCCTTGTCTGTTATACACATTGAATAAATGAATGACCTTTCCTTCCCTAGTGTTTATCTGTATACCGAGTATATCTGGTGAGTGAATATTTAGGACTGTTAATTTAATGTCAAGGTTTACCTATACCCATAGTACAAGTCCTCCTGAAGGTCTACCTCTAATAGAGGGGATTGCATCCACTTGGAATGTTTTATATCCAACACTGTGTGGAGTTTTTAGCGCCCAGGTTTCTTGTAACAAACCAACATCGCTTGTTTCAATGAACTCATTCCATTCAGGGTCACTAGTATTTTTCCTGAGACCCGCTATGTTCCATAAAATGAGCCTTATTCCCTGGCAGTTTATACTATGCATTGTGGTAGGATCATCCACTGGCAAGTGGCTGATACTGCTCGGATTTTCATCTATCAGAGTTGCTATACCACCTTTACTTAAGGGAGTTGTTAGAGTAGGCTGGCTATTTACATTCATTTCTAAACTGATGTCCATTGGCTCCTGGTTCAACGGTACAGTATCCAAACTAGCTTCTATCCCCCTCTTTCCTAATGATGTCAAGTCCAGTCAATGAACTGCTTCTAAGGATAATAGGGCTTGAAACCTATTCGAAGTTTGGAGGGGAAAGGGGTTATCACATCAATTGGATAATTCTACTCCTTTTGGTCTGTAAAAGAACTCCAATGGAAGCGCTTGGATGTTGCTTTTATGCCTTCACAGTCTTTCCTGTATGACCCTACCCAACCCACCCTGCGCACCATTATTATTTCATTCATTTGGTATGAGCAGTCCACCGCTTTGTTCCTCAAGTTATCCCATGTTTCTATTTGATTCTTTTTGAGGACTGGGATGCCTGTTAGTATTAAGACGTATGGACATGCAGCTGGGGGTAAATGTAATATATCGTGATTAGGAGACAAGTCCATGTCACTTACACTAGATGTTACTCTCTTAATATTACAAATTTCAGGAGTTTGCAAAAACAAATGGAAGCATGTAGACGGTACTCCAGGATGTGAAAATTACCCAGTAAACGTTTGTTACACAACTGATTTTGAAAATTGTACCTGGTAAGAATATGTCACATAGCCAATGAAGAAACACCACTTTGCACACTGTGCTCAGAGGTGTGCAAATCACCCTGTTCACTTTTACCATAAAATCAACGAAGAGATGATATCCAAACAAAGATGCATAGATGATTTGCGAAGCGCTCGTAGAGGTCAAGAGGCTTGTTGAACAGGTGCAGTCGGGCAGCAAAAGGCAGAGCCGCACATATGCTGCAAATAAGGTACTTCGGCCTATCCAAAATGGTGGCACATACATTACGTAGCATGATGACATGCTGCTTCAGAGTTTAAGAAAACTAAAGATGAAGGTCCGGTGGCATAACATAACGATGTATGCGCTTCGGTGCAATGACGAAACTTCAATACGTCATGAACAGTGACAGGGTGTCGAGCGCAAATGGTAGCGCATGACTGCAAGTGTCTCACGTAAGGGATGAACCTCTCCCAAGCAAAAACCAAGACAAAACAGTACCTCAATATGAACATGCAGGAAATACGAGCTTTGAAACAGTGGCTGTACTTTGCAAAAGCAAAGTACTTGAACGGGTTAACACAAAATGAACAGGTACCAAACCGTCAGATCACGATTTTCGCCAGGTTGTGCCTCATAAGGTGAATCCAAAGAAGATCATCGCCAAAATGTTGAGGTGGAAATCCGGAATGATCACAGGAGACAAGGTGAGATATATTAAGTAGTTTAGTAGGAGACACAACCTGGCGTCCGACCACCTCTGGAAGACAGCTGCAACTGCCAAACCTCGAGTGCCGTCAGCCTAACATTCTAGACTGGACATTCCAGGTAAGAAAACATCTTCATAACATACACCTTAATTATGCTCGACAACAGAGACTGTTCCTTTGAAATTGTCCTGGACTTATCATAGGCTTTTGATACACAAGACCACAAGGCTCATCTAGGGTAAAAATAGATTATTTTTCACTCCTGATATAATAAAAATGGGAAGAAAACAAGGAGGCTGTAGCCATGTAGCCTATAAAGGAGAGCTGCCTCTGCTTTGGGGCAGCTATGCATCGAATTTGAGAGGCCAGTGTCTGATACAATAAGTATACCACCTGCAAAAAATGAGAGACCCTTGTGTTCGGAAATTACTGGGAGTGATATTTATTGCCTGTTCTGTGTTTTCTCCTAGAAAATGGAGGATAACGTGCAGAGTTTGGCAATTTAGAGCTAAACTAGGTCAGTCAGATGACTAACATCACTAACACTAAGAGAGAGAGAAAGAGAGAGAGAGAGAGGTATGGGTATCTGCCCATCCAGCAGCAGGGGATGTTTTGTTCGAAACGCAACCACAATATTTCATTTAAGTGAGTGAATATATTCACTGCCTACACCACTTTACAAGGTATGATGACATAGTCTTTACTTACACAGCATACACTGCCTGGAACCAGAATCAACAATATGTTTTCCTCAAGCCTGTGTACCAAAATTACAACATCTTGAAAAATGTATTTTTGCACGGTCACTCACTGTTATTTTTACTTAAAATTTACTTGCTTACACCAACTGCACTGAGGTTGTCAGACTGATCTCTAACTACATAGGATCGCCCTGGCAATATGAGCTGGTGTTTAAGAGGCTCCCCAGAGCTTTTGGCCTGAGTCATGTTCAAAAGGGTCAGCTCTAGGATGCTTTTCTGTGAGTAGTACTGTTTGTCAGCCAGTAACAAGGAGAGGAGGAATGAGCACTGAAGCACTGCCACCCACCACCTTCCATCTGAGGTGGTCTACAAAAAGGAAACTCGGCCAGAAAGACATTTAGTTGGATCTGTAGGAGGTTCTAGCAAGGAGAACAGACCACACAGGCCAGTCTTTGTCTACACCCTATAAGTACCAAAGAAATCTGACTACTGAATAGAGAAAAGAGAAGAAGCCAGTAGACCAGCTCCCAGTAAAGACTCCGGGACAGGAGAGTGAGTGAAGCTCCGTCACTACTGCAGTCCACCGGACAACAATAAATTACCTTTAAATAAGCAGCTAGTTTACCCACGTTTCATGACATCTCCAGTGAATACTTCAATACTCTAGCACTGACTCATTTTCAGGGTCCGACAGACCCTCCTTGAAATGCAATCACCTGCTGTACCTTGCCTACAGGTTCGTAAGTCTAAGGAGTCACAGTGAATGGCGGATGTTTTTTGTATTCAATTATAAATAAGGCTAAAATTCACACTTGTAAACACTCTTTTACCACACCCAACTCACTTTCTTTTTTTTGCACATCTTGGTAGTATTGTTTTGTTGTTGTTGTTATTACTTATTTCAGAGCAACATATTTCATGTCTTGAATACTGACACTGCTTGTATTACCAACATCATCATTCTTTTGTATCTAGCGAATGGGGCAAGAATGTCCAGGAACAGCCAGTGATTTGTTTGTTTCTCTTTCAACTCTTCCTACGAATGACATTTTTGAGCGATTTATATCTAAACAGTAGAACACCAATAAAGAAAGACGCAGCAGAAGGTGGTGTTTCATTTCATGAACTTTCTAGAGGGCTTTCGTGAAAGCACTGAACCGTGTGTGATATGATAGAATAAGAAAAGGAGGCAAAAGGAAACTGCTTCAGGATAATTATCAACCTTGAATCAGTAGCAAGTAGGTGCTTGTTAGCAGTAGCTTAGCAAGGGGGCAATGGGGCCTGATGCAAACAAGGAAATGGCTCCTTTGACTTCTGTTTGGGTAGTTAAATACAGAAATTGTCCAGGAGAGGAAAAGGTATGCTTGGGACCAGTGGGTTTTTAAATCCTGCTGCTTCATGCAGCTGCATCCAGCACAGGCCAGGAATTTGTGACAACTTTCACCACGTTTCCTCTCCAAGATTAGCTTTTTTTTCTCAGCCAAACACAGAAGCAGAACTGCACACTTGCCTCTTAGTTCATTAGGGCCGTTGTTTCCCAAGTTGGTTCCTTCCTTCTCTTGGTCCCCTACTACAATAAATGAGATAAGGTACACTCTGAAATGACACGATCGTGCTCAGCTTCATCATTTTTTTTTAAGTGGAACCAAATGCAGGACTAAACACATGCTATTCCATGGAGAGCAGCCCCCAGTAATCCACCTACAGCCTGCTCCCTCTGTGATTACAAACAAACTGTTGGCACCCTCTACCTCTTTGTCCTTATCGACCTGTCTCACCCCTGGCCGTTGAAGTGAAAGGAGTTTTCTTAATTACTCCCAGGGCCACTGTATGTGCACCCAAAAGCAACTGAATTAATGGCATTGTAATTCAACACACCTCTCATGATGTCACTGCTATAGCTTGTGCCTGCATGCCGACGAATACCTCGCTCAGTTGACCCCGTGCTCACCAGAACACCTGCAAAGTTCATTACAATTTCCCCAAGAGATTCTGCACACTTTGTCGAGCACTTTGTCAAGCAGTAATTTCTACTCAGCTGTGCTGTGGTTTGTCTCCTGTTCTTGCCTCTCTCCTCGGGGTGGCAGGGCGACGCCCCTCAAACCCATTAACACCAGCTACCTGTGTCTGTAAGATTTCTATACTGAGCTCTGACACTAGTTCTAGACCTGATTCTCATTTAAAGTAGCCTACACGTATAAACCAAATAAATCAGTTCTTGTTCTCTCGCTTTTTCAACACAGATGCATTCTTAAGGATCACGAAGAAAAGACAAGTTGGGATAGATGTGTCAGAAGCAAAATGTATTCAGAACATCAAACTATTAAAAAAAATGTCATACTGATGAATGAACTGAATTGTGCATCTCACTGAATATATGACGATACTTTGCATGCCATTTGTATGTTTACCATCTCACTTTTGTATAAAGTTAAGAAAACACCTCAATAATGCTTTAAAATTGAAAGTGTTGCTCAACTAGCAACAATAATTATTATTTCAACAACCTGCTCTAATTAGTTAATTAAAAAATGCGGACTCAGAAAATATAAATTTAATGTACTTTTCCTGCCCATATGTGTATTTTGAGCTGATTTGAGAAAATCAAGAACATGTGATTGCATAAATATAATGTGCCCAACCTGCACAACCTGATAAAGCCCCGAATATGCGTGCACTGAGGTCCAAAGTCAAAAAGATAACTTATAGTTTTCAGTAAGCTTTCAGTTTTGAATAAATGTATATTCTTTTTGATTTTCACTTTTGGAATAACTTACACCTTTGTAATAAGTTCAACAGTACACATGGCCAACCGCTGGTATTACAAAACCCTTCCAAAGAAAATGATGGAGTTAGGGACTTACAATAAAATCCCATAGAAAAAATGTTAAGTCCCTACATGACTTAGTGATGTTATTCAGCAAGAACTACCTTGTGCCCAACTAGGCAGACCTCCCACTCATCCACCTACACTCCCACCTCGAGTCATGGCAGGGAAGTACCACCAGTTCATCACAGAAATAAATTACTCTAGAAACACCAATTTACCATATGCTAACATAAGGTAAGAGCCCAGCACTACACCTCGCCACAGCTAAGGACCATCAACATGTCAAACTAGGTGGATCCTTATCTAAAGTGCCCCTGGACAGTAGGGGAGGTCCTCAAGCATCCACCATCTCCCCCACACTTTTCAATCTTTATTTGGAAACTTTGACAGAGATCCTCAAACAAGTAAACCAGGCATACCACATGTACAAAGATGACACTCAGATGTACTTGATGATTTTCTCCCTTGAAGATATCACTCTTTTGGCACATTTATTTCTTTCTTTACCTAACTCTGATCGGCCGTATGCCAGAATTTACTACCCCCCACCCTGCCCCCTGCCCCTCCCTCGCCTCACCCCACTGCCCCGCAGCATTCCCCCCAGGACCCGCTAATGTAGAGTGGACACCACATGTGAAGCTGTCTCATTCCGTAACAGTGTGTGCAGTGGAGTCAGCGTACGTGGTTCTTGTGGATATTACAGTGTGTGTTCTTTAATGTCTTGCTGTAATCTAACATATACAAAATGTCTATGGGAGAGGGTGTGAATGTAGAGAAAATCTGCTGCATTGTGCGGAACTTCCCTTTCAAGCATGTCTCCCCAGTTGTGCATGACAAATTTAGTTTTGGTTGTTTAAAAACACCTTCCTGTAATACTGGCATATTGGGGTGATATGCTAGGGGAAGTATAGGTGAGTACAGCATAGGAACATGCATATGCATGGCTATACGCTGCCAAGTTTCACTGAGCATGTGCCTGCTGTAGGGTTGGTCTCTCGCGGTTGAGGTGTGCTCAGCACGACACCCTTCAAGGGTATGGGATCTGCCAGCCATTGCGCCACCGCTACTTGCTGCATGTACTTAGGTGGGTGAAACCCGTATTGGGCATAGTGGGCTTGCGCACAGACATAATAAAGTTCCAGATCTAGAACATTAAACCCTCCTTAAAAATGGGGCTTAGTGAGCACATCCCACTTCAATCTGGGTTGTTTGCCACACCCATAGTAGTCTAATCATCTCAGTGCGTAAAGTCTTAAAAAAAATGTCTACCGGGATCAAATGAAATGTTCATGAATAGATACAAAGGTTTGGAGAGAATAACCATCTTTATTTGATAGGCACGTCCTGCCATGGATAGAGGAAGAGCGATCCATCTCGTGATACAGCTAGCAATGTGTTCTAGGGTTCTGCCATAATTCAAGCGCATTAGTTCTTCCCGATCCAAAGTGATATAGATGCCCAGATATTTCAGCTCTGTGGCATACCATTGTATTGGGAAGTCTGGGTCAAATGGTGTCGTAGATCTGATGAGGGGGAAGATCTGAGATTGTTTCCAATTTATATGTATCCTCGACAGTTCCCCAAAGTGGACAAACTCTCTCAACATGGGGTTTAAATTCTGCTGAAGGTTTTTATTGTACAGGGTAATATAATCTGCCTATAGGAAGATGAGTATTGGGTGCAGTTAGCACCACATAGCTTTATCATGATGATGATGCCTCACTTTGGCCGCGAGTGGCTCGATTGCAAGAGTAAAGAGGAGTGGGGAAAGTGGGCATCCCTGCCTCGTGCTTCGCATAACGGAGAAAGGTGAAGAGACTAGGCCATTAATCAGGACTTTGGCTGCTGCTGAGTTGTGCAATAAACGTATCTATGCCATGAATCCTTTGGGAATACCCATACATTGCAAAATATTGAATAAATAGTCCCATTCAACTGAATCAAAGGCCTCTGTGGCATCAAAAAAGACAGCCGTGAGTGCCAGGTTGGAGTCTACATTATGCAGGATACAAAATAATGTACGTTCCCCTTCGCCGTACCTAAGCGGCGTGAAATATTTCCCCCTGAAGTGGGTCTCCCTTTCTGCAGTACCTTTATTTTCCAAGAGTGTGTCCCTGAAGGAAGCCTGGAGTGTGCTGTTTATATAATTCCCCAATTCCCCTTCCAGTCGTTTAAGCTCTCTCGCCAGGTGGTGCAAATATTGTCGAATGTCTCGCAAGACTCCGAAACCTTTGTGTAGTATTTCATGATTAATAAAATAATGTTTTCATTTGGTTATGTCAATGTGCTGGAATGTTATCTATATAACATAGTTCCATACTGAGATGATTCCATGTCTTAAGAATGTTTAGTAGGAGTTGAACTGCTTAACTGGCTTATGGGATCTTTCTCCTGGATTAAACTGCATTTGATCAGCCTTCCTGTATCTTCAGTGATTTACAACTGGAATGCTTCATTGGCGTAGTCGGCAGTTGGAGAAGATCCTAACTCAGAATTGGTGAGAGACTTGTCTTTATTTCCTTCAAGACTTTGAAGATTTTTAAAACCTTTAAACTTCACCATTCAGCAAGCTGTTCCTCTTTTCGAAACTAATTATAAAAAAAAGAAAAATTTTACAAAAAGAAAATAAATTGCATATTTTACCATCATTTACTTTCAAAGATACTTTTAATTTGGATACCATCTTCTGATGTCATATATATGATTTTAATTAGAAGACATTCTCTTGTACGTGGATTTGGATATCTTAAAGAACTTTATTTTTGTTATAAAGAAGATTTTAATCTACGATATATATTTTACACTCATCACACTTGGATGATTGGCTTCTCTTTTATAAATGTTAAGGGGAGATACTTTTGGAAAATAAATTCGCAAGGTAATCTTCACTGTGTTGGTATCTTAATATAATTATTCAAGGATTTTTGGGAAGTTTCTGCTTTGTTCAGAAATAATTTGAAGGTGCGACTTTTGAAAGTTGTGCGAGGACCCATAACTGTATGCTTTCAACCGCTATACATCGTGTGAACTCCATTACGCATTACAATTTTAAAAGAATACCTCTGCTCGTGTTCACTTGTGCTCTGGTGTCTTCTTTGTTAATCGCGTGTCTTCAGCTCTTTGGGAATCCTTGGAGACAACGCCACAGGTCATCACACGTGAAGCAATTACCATCGCGAGAATTCAGCTCTTCAGGATCTCCTTGGAAACAACGTCACTCGTCATCACTTGAGAAGCATTTGCTAAGTTCCTTTCTTTAAAATTTGTCATCAGCGTCATCAGGCACTGAAGGCTTACGTGGCAGCCATCTTGTATTTCTGAAAGAAACGTAGTACTCTGACAGATTAGCGGTCTTCGTTGGAAATTGACTTTCGGCTTGGTGAGAACAATGTATTCCCTATTTTCCAGTCTGATTTCAACACTCAACAGTATTTTATTATTAATATCATACTTATTGGATTCATATTTGTTTTTTTATTCGTCAGCGTTCTCTGTAGTTAATCTTCAGTGACACGCACACTCTCTGTTCAGTCAGTGACGGTTTGAAATATTCACAGAGATACACACTCTGAGCTCAGTGATTGTTAGTAATTTAAAACAGCTCAAACAGTTATTTGTTTTACAATTTGCTAAGTTCTAAATAACAATTTGTTATCAATAGACATTCAAAAAGTGAAAGTTTTGAGGCACCATTTTAAGTTATGATATTTTGACTTATGAAAGTCATGGTTGTTAACTGTTATGTTTATATAAATTCATTATTGTGGGAAATGTAGGTTTATTTGTGTACTCTTTAATAACTTTTTGGTGTGTTTGCATATTTGTGAAAATGCAAAATTCACTGCAGCTCCTTTTTTCTTATTACTTCTTCATTTTTTAGGATCCGAGGGCTAGGATGTATTTGATCATCTCCCTGATCGCTCGGTAAATAATGCAAGGGGTTTAAATGATTATGAAATCTGTATAAAAAAACTTGACATTCATTACCTCCCCAAGGTCAGCACCATATTAGAGAGGTATGAATTTGCTAAACGAATGCAAGCAGAGGATGAATCCATTGAAACATATAGTACTCACTTAAGGAAGCTTGCTTCTTCGTGTAAATTTGACAATTGAATTGATGAAAGGATACGTGAAAAATTTATGTTTCAGTGCAATATAGAGAAAGTTAGGGAAGAACTTTGGTTACGCGATGAACTGTCATTAGAAGAAGTTTTAACCGTAGCAAAGAGAATAGAACATTCTTTAAAATTTGTTGAAGTCATAAAAAGAGATAGCAACAAAGATGTTAAGGTCCAAGTTGTCAAGGAAAAATCTGAGAAAGTTGGAAAAGCTGTTTTTAAAAATAAGAATGAAAATGTGAAATACAGTGAAGAAAGAAAATATTTTAGGTGTGGCAAATCTGATCATCTTGCCAATTGTGGTAAATAAAATTACCCGGACTATTTTTCTATACATTAATAACAATTAAGATAGCTCATAAAATGAGAGGCAGAGTCCGTGGTGTCCAAGTTCAAAAGGGCTTTATTTCAATGGCTCGAGCCAGGGGAGAATCGGGTTCCATCACCACTAAGGTTCAGGAAGGGATATTCAACGTTTTATTAACATCACACATTATATATAGTAAAACCACATAATTGCAATGAATGCAGTAGGCGTAACAAGTGAAAAAAGAGAGATAAGAACATATGGGCGTAAAAGAAGGCGTACACAAGGGTGTGCACTTGATGAGTCATAGAAGTGTCATAGGTGGGTGGATGCATAGAGGAGGTCTGCAGGGTCAGCAGAAACCTTTACCCTGCATGTGCACGTAACTGATCATGACGTGAAATTGACGTGTAACTGGGGAGAGCTGGGGGGTTGATTTTAGCACTAGTAGAGGAGTCTGGAGTCTGGGATGTCAGTACGACCTGCACCTTTGGCATATCTGATATCTTGTGTTTGGAGGATGTATTGTCTGAAGTAAAGGTCTCTCGAGCAGAGGCCGTTCATCACGAAATGCTATATGTGTGCACATATTTTCTTCGAGCATTGCGCGGGGGCCATGGGCCTACTATGGCAACGGGTTCAGTAAATCACTTATATGGAGACAGGAAGGCTAGGCCCTATGCTCTGCAGGCGGAAGATGTTTACCTATTTCACTAGACTGGAATGTGTTTTTGCGGAGGCTGAGCAGATAACTGTAGGCAAAATACCGTCTTGGCAGGCAGACCAGGCCGGGCACCTCTCGGCTGGGCAGGGAGTAAGGTAGAGGTCAGGGATACATATCTAAACTGCAGCTTTCAGAGACAGAAGAGGCTTGGAGCCTGAATTCAGGGCCTGGCTCGGCTGGGCCACTAAAACGTGTGCTTCGCGATATTTAAAAGTGTACCATGTAAATGCATTGGCAGCACAGGCCTCAGTGCAGAATTAACGTTACATTCATGGAAGGCCTAATAACTGACATGCTAACATCAGACGGAAATGCAGGGGCATTGTTATGACAGGCACGGGAAGGGAATTACACGATAACATGGACATACATGGAGCATAGGTATGTGGATAGGGTGCCAGGGGGGGACACACTGACTACCTAAAATTCCTGTTTCCTCATTCCCTCCTTGTCCCCTACTGCGCCCTTTAGGATATATCTATTTTCATGAGACCATCTATTTGTTCATATAACATCATTTGCTCGTCTTTTTTCATTCGAGCATGGGAACGTAAACGTGGACGGGGAATACAAGCAGTGGCACACAAGCCGCAAATCGCTGGGCCACATTGTAGACAGAGACAACAACTGAATACTGTGAGCAGGACTATCCCTAGAAATGACAGCACTTTCCAACCCCAGGCTGATATCACATTCCAGAGCCAACCGGACCAAGTCCAAGTGCCAGGATTCTGGTGTATCTGGTGAGCTATTTTATGGAGCCTTGTTATTGCTGCATACACTGATGGTGCGTTATTAGGAATAAACACACAACAACTGGAGCCGATCACTCTACAAGCTCCGCCCCTATCGGCCAGGATGACGTCAAGAACAAGGCGGTTCTGAAGAACAACAAGTCTCATAGCAGACTGCTCTTCGGTCAAGTTTCCTAAGGCAGAAGTAGTCTCATTCACTACTGCTTCCAAAGTTCTTGTTAATCTACGTATTAATTTACTACTTTGAATGGGACCTATGAAAAAAAAGAATCCTTTATTGAAATCTGTATATTGTTCCAGAGTTGTCTCAGTCTGATCGACAATTGGGGACTCGATCTCCCTCTTATGTCTTACATTTACGAGTTGGGAATCTCGGTGATAATGGGATGGGGCTATTAAAACAGGTGGCAGTAGGAACGCAATATAACACGTTCCTCCCCAGTCTAAGGGCAGACGTACATAAGCTGTCTGGCCACAAATGAAATAGGAATGGCGGGAAGCTTTGAAAGTAGACTTTCCGTTATCATTAAATTCGACCACAGTATTACAATCACTGTGTCCTAGGTGCACTGAACCATTTTTTCTAACGCATAATTCACCTTTCACTGGTAAGACTGTTATAAACGGTAAGTTTGTATTGGTCTCGGACTGGACGTTCAGAACCATGAGGCTAAGGGAAACATTCCCTAATTCGTACACTTCATTTTCTAGATCGGTCCCTTTCCTTTGGGGAAGACCGTCCTGGTCTGGGAAACATGCCTTATTCATAACTGTGTTCAGATCTCCCCATATCCAATCGCCCTTGGAAACTGTGGACTTATTGTCTAGTGATGACATTAAAGCAAACCATGCTCCGCACGAACCATTGTGCGAAAACGGATACGGGAAGAGGGGCAGAGCTCCCTTCATTTTCTGGTAAGGTGGGAGTCGGCCACATATCCAGCAATCTGTTACATTGCTGGTCTGGTGAGAATGGTGTAACATACGGATGAAAGTGTTGCGCAGTGCTAGTCGATAGGATAGTTCGTGAGGTGGCAGGTCACTGAATGTGTGCTCTACAGTGTCATTGAAAGAAGAATGTACATGTGAACCAAGAGGAGGAAAGAAAACATGTAGCGTCAAGCGTATACATATAATCGATATACTGAGAAAAAACATAATGATCAGGGTAACTATGCATCGACTGCGTAGGCTTTTGCAGTATTTTTCTTTCATTTTACTCTGTCTATCTCTCTCACTATTTGGGTCTACAGTCTTATACATGTCAGGAACCTGTTTAACCGCTTCACCCGAGGGGGACTTAAACAATTAAACGCTGTCTGACTTACTAGACCGTAACTTAGACCTGTACTCCTGTTGCGGAGTCTTTTCTAGCAAAGGGGGTTTAGTGTCAATATTGGAACAATTCTCAGGAACCTTCGCAAAACAGTCCTTAGAATCCTTTTCCGGGCCAAGTCCATGAAACCGCTTGACGTGGTGGGCATGGAGCCATCCCTTCCTTCCCTCGACCTTGACAGCGGTTCTCGTGGTCAACAGGACTAACTTCGGCTCACGCCAGCGGGGCTCCAGAGGGCTTGAGCGGTCGAAGTTGCGAATGCAAACCAAATCGCCTGGAACGATTTTGTGGCTTTTCACCTGGGTGTTGTCGGGGAAGGCAGCGGCAACCTGTGAACGACAAGAAAGTAGTGCAGACATCAAGGAAGCCAGGTAATCTGTCAGCATATTACTGTCAACATCAGTGATTCTGCGTGGCATAGGCGTACCCCACATATTCGGCGGTCTACCAAAAACCACCTCGTACGGAGATAGTCCGGTTCTGGAATGAGCTACCATACGCATGTAAAAGAGGGCAACCGGCAAGGCTACCATCCAGTCTACGCCTTTTTCTTTACAGACCTTCGCTAGTTGTGTTTTTAGAGTCTGATTGTGTCTCTCGACGAGGCCTGCTGCCTCTGGGTGTCGTACGCAATGGAACTTCCACTGGTACCCTAACAGGAGAGATACTTGTTCCATCAATTCGGAAGAGAATGGCTGTCCATTATCTGAGTACACGACACGGGGCAAGCCGTATCGCGGGAAGAATTCACGAACCAACTGCTTGGCTGTGGTCACAGCAGTGTAATCTGGAACTGGGTACGCTTCTGTCCATCTAGATAGGGCACATACAACTACGAGGACATACTTGAATCCTCGACATCTGTCCATCTAAATATAATCCATCTGGAGGACTTCAAAAGGGTGGTCAGGAGGATAAAAACCACCTTGCTCCATGGGAATGCCTTTGCCTGGATTGAACTGACAACAGATCATGCAGGTACGCACTTTCTGTTTCGCTGCTGCACGTAAATGCTTGTTGAACCAGATGTTCTGTATACTGTCTAACATGGCCTTTTCTCCTAAGTGTGCTGGACTATGTGCTGTATTGATAATAGCTTGAACCATGGAATCGGGGAAAAACCATGTGGCTTTGCCTTTTGTCATCCATCCCTGATCTGTTTGGACCTCTCCTTGTTCAGTCCATTTCTTGATTTCGTCTGGAGTGGCATGTGTCTGTATATCGAGTACATCTTGTAGGGGTCCCTGACTGTCATGCAATTTGACAGTGATGATACATCAGTCTTTGTCGTGTCAGCTGGAATGTCTGTATGAGTCTGTGCTGTAGGTTTGGCTGTTCGATCTGCCAGGTCGTTACCCTGGGAAATAGTGTCAGTGAGTTTAGTATGTGCTTTGCACTTCATGATGGCTATTGCTGTAGGCAAGTGTATTGCATCTAACAGAGCTTGAATGAGGGGACCATGCTGTATTTTGGCTCCATGGGAGGTCAGAAAACCTCTCTCTTGCCAGAGGACACCGAAGTCGTGAACGACTCCGAATGCGTACTGTGAATCTGTGTATATGTTTACTTTCAGGTTCTTGGCTCATATGCAGGCTTGGGTCAGAGCAATGAGCTCTGCTGCTTGGGCAGACAAGGTGTCAATACGTTGTGTTTCTATGACTTCAGTATCAGTGGTCACTGCATATGCGGCCACTAACTCTCCTGTGCTTGTTCTCATACATGAACCATCCACATAAAGTGTCAGGTCTGGGTCGGGCAATGCAATGTCTGTCAAGTCTTGTCTAGGCTTCGTGACTGTGTTAATGACTTCCACACAGTCATGCGGTGTAGGGTCTGCTGTGATTGAGGGTAAAAGTGTAGCTGGGTTTAAAATATTGCAACGTCTGATCTCTATGTGTGGCTGGAACAGTGTCAGTTCATATCCTGTCAATCTTGCTATGGTCAAGTGTTGTGTCTGTGTCCTGTTCAAGAGAACTTCCACTGAGTGTGGAACCTGTACTGTCAGGGGGTGTCCTAACACTATGGAATCGCTTTGTCTGATTGCTAGAGCTGTTGCTGCAACTGATTTGAGGCACGCAGGCAGAGCCTGGGCCACTGGATCCAATGTACTAGAAAAGTAAGCACAAGGCTTGTGTTTTCCTGCTTGATCTTGTGTAAGAACAGATAATGCTGTGCCATCGCGTTCAGTGACAAAAAGTGTAAAAGGTTTGTTGTAGCATGGTGTCGCTAAAACAGGTGCTTGACATAGAGCTTTCTTCAGTTCATCAAAAGCAAGTGTATGTTCCTTAGTCCAAGGGAGGACAGTCGAAGTCGCTGCCTCCTGTGTTGTCAACTGTATGAGTGGTTGGGCTAGATATGCATACTGGGGAATCCATTGTCTACAGTAAGAAGTGAGGCCAATGAAGGCCCGTACTTCCTTTTGTGTCTTGGGCTGTGGAAGGTGTGCAATTAACTGAATGCGGTCTGGTGTCAACTGTCTACCCCTCTTGGACAGCAAGTGTCCCAGGTAGACCACTTGCTGGGCACAAAATTGTAACTTTGAAGGGGACACTTTGTGCCCCTTTTCTGCCAGGAAGTATAAGACTGTCAGTGATGCACGTTCGCAGTCTCTTTCTGTCCGTGCTGTGATCAATAGATCATCAACGTATTGGAGCAGTGCAGTGTCAGTAGGGATTGGTGACAGTACAACGCGTACCGTCACAACGCGTGCTGTTACAACGCGTCCCTTACAACGCAAGTCGTTACCACGACTTGCGTTGGGGGCGCAGATATCGAATAGTATAATTTACTATTCTAACACCAGTCCCCGTGGACACTAGGGAAGGTGTTGGAATAGTAAATTTACTATTTTTAATCTTCTAGCGCCCTCCAGCGCAAGTCGTGGTAACGACTTGCGTTGTTACGGACGCGTCGTAACAGCACCGCGTTGTAACATCCGCGTTGTAACGGATGTTTCCCTGTCAGTAGGCATGTGAATACTGTCTAGTTGTCGTTTCAATGCTTGACTGTAAATACTGGGACTTTCTGTGAACCCCTGAGGAGCTCTCGCAAATTTGAAGCTTCGGCCATTTAAACAGAATCCGAAAAGGTACTGGCTTTCCGGATGGATTGGGACACTAAAGAAGGCGTTCTTGAGATCTATGACAGTAAAGAACGCTGCTTCGGAATCAATTGCAGTCAATAGTGAAGAAATGTCTGGGACCACTGGGTACTGGGGTATTATGCATTTGTTCAGTTCTCGGAGGTCAATCACTAATCTGTAAACCGGTGGTGCATTTGGGTCAGTTCGTTTGAGAATCGGAATGATAGGAGAATTACACACATTGGAGTCAGTTTCTACAACCACTCCTTGTGCAATGAGTTTGTCAACAATTTTCAGTAAGGCCACTACAGCCTCAGGTGGTAACTTGTATTGTCGGATTCGTGGCAGTACAACTCCTTGCTTGAGTGTGACACGGTATGGTGTAATGTGCATATAACCTACATCAGTCGGACCTTGCGCCCATAAATGCTGTGGTACATTCTGAAGCCTGGGATCAAAATCTCTCAACACATAATGACCTTTAAAATCACGTAAAAACAATCTCACTCCTTCCGGAGAACAACAAATCACTGCTCCTAGTTCTTTTAACGTTTTTATACCAAGCAAGCTTTCTGGGCATGATTTCGTAAGCAACAAGTCTGTAGTGCGGGACAATGGACCAACTTCTAGGGAAACGGGCTTTGACACTTCGTTAACAATAGGCTTTCCTGAAAAACCCAGGGAAATATTCTGTGAGCCTGAGAGGGGTGCCCCTGGAACCTCGTCATGACTGATGGTAGTTCTGCTCGCCCCTGTGTCAATCAGAAATTTTCTGTCTTTCCCCAATACATGACTATGCACATAGGGACCCTCTTGATCTACAGGAACCTCAATAAGGGGCAAGCCAACCTCCCTCTCCAGGCCGTTTCATGAATACTGTTGATAATCTTGGTAATCTGACTGTGCATACTGGTACATTTGTTGCGTGACATGTTGTGTGGCAGCAATGGGTTGGGGTACGGCTACTGTCTGTTGTGCGTTCTGTGGAGGTTGCGTGTTCTGCGGGATGTGTTCCTGTCTAGGAGGACGCGGTCTTTCTTTCATCTTGCCTGTGTCTATATTGTGTTTCAGGACAGTACATTCATTTATATAATGACCTGGCTGTTTGCAGTAGTTGCAGTTCCCTTTGACAGGTGCCGCGCCCTTTCTCTGGCCATCGGCGGCTGGAACTGATTGTGCGACTAGTACTTTCATTTTCGTGTCTTTCATGCGTCTCTTTTCGTGTTCCTGTTCTTCTCTAATTCGGTTCTGGTGGTACTGTAACATTTGTAACATTTGGGAAGGGCTATTAGCTTGCCAGGTACTTTCAACCTTCAGTACTCTATTTTTAATCTGCGGTAAGGAATTCTCTACCAATTTGGTCACAAAAAGATGTGGGTACGATTCACTACTTGTCTTTAGGCCACTATTAATAAGAAAACATTTTTCGAATCTAGAATAGAAATCACTAGTGTCTTCATCTTGTTTCTGTTTGCAGGCTGAAATAGCATCCCAATCTTCCTTTTTGGTTGTCAATAATCTCGGCAAAACCTGTATCAATAGTTCGGGTAATTCTTCAACTTTATCCCCATGACCAGTACCAGGGGTTCGTGTATTATCTTCGTCTTCTAATTCTGTCCAGCTAATCTTTTTCTCTCCCACCTCCCACTCTTTTTCTTTCAGTTTTTCGTAAATGCCTGCAGGTAACAGGACTTTCAACATTTTAATCGTATCAGCGTATGTATACTCCCCCATGCGGAGCATGTCGTTTAATTCACGGTGGAACCCTGCTGGGTCTTTATCGTGGCAGGGTAGTCATTTTTTCATTTCCAATAATTCCATTTTCGTTAACGGTGTGTAAACGTATACCCGTTGAAGCACACCCGCGTCAGTTCTAACGGGATGAACCTCTCGTAGGGGATTCTGTCTGTCTATATAAAAGGTCTTTCTTTCTCGGTGTGGAACAGAAATCAAGTGTGGGGTCAGGAATGTCATGTACTTATGTCGTTGATCTAGAATGACATTAATTAATTCGGTGCCTAGACCTCTCCATCTTGCTAGGAGTAAATCGTCCAATAATTTATACAGGGGATCTGGATCAGAATGCTGACTCTCGTACAGTGTGATGAGATGTTGAATCATGTACATACCAGCTAAGCGCTGTTCTTCCGGAGGAAGACTCAAAAATGTTTGCGCTACTATGTCATCCTTATATATGTTAGAATTGCCAGCCCATTGCACTGCTGACCGGGCTAGTTCCTGTTCATGCATAGTACTAAGTTCGCTACTCCCTACTCGTTTTTTCAGTGCTTGGTCGGTGGCTTGGAATATGTGTTCAAGGGAATATCGTTCTGGTATGGGAGAAAGAGAGCGTTTACCGTATTCTAGGCGTATGGGTCTATCAAACGGTCTTGCCCTACCTACGTAATGTATTTTATTCATTTCCCCTGTTACTATATCATCGTCCTCTGAGACTTCATCATCTTCATTCTCAGCTTCCTTTTCGGCTTGTTCTTTCTTGTGTATATCAAGAATTTCTTTACGAATTTTCCTGTACATACTTTCTACACAACTCTGTTTATCATGTTTACCCATAGCTATATTGTCACTCCAGTTTGTCATGACTTTAGTTACTTCTTTATCTGGCTGGTCTCGTTCCCTGATCAAACAATTAATCAAAAACTGTAAGAGCATACGTTGAAGCTCCACTTTTCGATGTGCCATGGCTTCTTGGATACTTTCTGGTCCGCCCCCCGTTCTAATGAAGTGGTAGATTTTGTCTAAATGGTCCTTCATGCCTGGTAGAATAAGCAAATAGTCTGCAACGCGTCTTAATCGTATTGAGTATATGAGCATTGAACCCTCCCCTGGTACTGGATCATATATACAGTCAGTGAGGGACTGTCTAAGGGTTGCGAATGTCACTTGTTTTGGCGTGTGTTGTAGTGCTAAATCTCGTAGTGTTCGTTTTAATGGAGGCGGGGTGGAGGGACCCCCTCCCGCTGCTCCTAGACTGGAATCGCCTTGGCTTGCATCGACTTTTACTGTCAGTGCTGCTGCTGTCACCGTTGCCGCTGGTAATGCTGGTAATGCGGGTTGATCTTGGGCTACAGGTGTTGTGCTAAAAGGATTGGTAGGGGTGTCGGTAGCAGGAGGAACAGTGGGGGGAAGAGTATTATTAATAGGGTTGGGAGGAGGATTAGTAGGAGGTACATGTACATTTACATACTCGGGAGCAGCGTCATCTAAATAGGAGGAAAGAAAAATATCCGCTGCGGTCTGTTTATGATTACGGAGTTTAGTCGGGATCAGTGGTGGCGGCAAATTACTGGGTACTTCCGGGGTCACTCTAGGTAGGCCCTCGGCGAGGAGGGGATACATGCCTTTAATAAGGGCATTTCTTTGTCTGTCCAATTGTTCTGCTCTAACTCGTTCACCTTCTTCTAGTAGTTCTTTTTCTTGGGCTTTTTCTGATGCTTCTCTACTTCTCTCTGCTTTCTTAATTTCCTTCTCTGTTCTTTTATGCGCTTCTTTACGCCACAATTCTATGGCATCTTTCTGGGATTGTCTGGCTTTCTTTTTCCACAGTGCTTCCTCTACTCTCATGATGCAATCAGCATCCCATGTCCCTGAGACAGGCCATCTATATTTCTCTTCCAGATCTTTAGTGTAATCTACCCATAAATCCAAGTACAGTATGGCATCTAAGCCATGTTTATGATACATAAAATGTCCGGGAGTGTCCCTAGGTGGGACGGGAACTGCTTCTTCGAGTATCCCTTTCCTGGTTCCTATCTGACGTAATTTCGAAAACAGCGGCATGTTTGAACTGACTTAATCGAAAACACAATAAGCACATTAATAGACTGCAAACAATCATTCAAACCACGACATTAAAACATTACAGATACTACCTGGTACATAGAATAACACGATTCCAAAGAATTCAAAATACAATACTATACTGGATGCACTGCTAGAACAGTACAGTCATACCGGTCTCATAAAGAGACACGTAATACCGTATCCACCTAAATGGACACGTCTTTACCGGATCTGTGTACCCAGACCCGTCTTGACCGGACTCAAATAGATGAACCCGTCTATATGCGTTCCCAACAACGGTACTCACCGGGAAGCAAAACTGAAGGCCTCGGAAACTGGACTGGACTGGACTGCTATGGCTTCTTGCTGCTACGCATGCGCCTCGGAACAGGTGGGCCTCTGGATACCTCGGACCTTGCTCTCTCGGCTTGGGCTCTGGTCGGGACAGTCCGCAATCCTCACCGCCTCGTGTGGATGCCTGGTCGCAGTCTCCGTCTCCTCCGTGGGCCTGAGGGAGTTAGCAGGAAAACCCGCGGATGTGCACAGAAGGGGTCCGTCACGGCTGTAGAAGGGGTCAGGGGGCTGCGCTTACATCGCCGGCGCGTGGGGAAGGGGACTCGTCCCTGTTCGGGTGCCAGATTTATGTGGTAAATAAAATTACCGGGACTATTTTTCTATACATTAATAACAATTAAGATAGCTCATAAAATGAGAGGCAGAGTCCGTGGTGTCCAAGTTCAAAAGGGCCAGGGGAGAATCGGGTTCCATCACCACTAAGGTTCAGGAAGGGATATTCAACGTTTTATTAACATCACACATTATATATAGTAAAAGCACATAATTGCAATGAATACAGTAGGCGTAACAAGTGAAAAAAGAGAGATAAGAACATATGGGCGTAAAAGAAGGCGTACACAAGGGTGTGCACTTGATGAGTCATAGAAGTGTCATAGGTGGGTGGATGCATAGAGGAGGTCTGCAGGGTCAGCAGAAACCTTTACCCTGCATGTGCACGTAACTGATCATGACGTGAAATTGACGTGTAACTGGGGAGAGCTGGGGGGTTGACTTTAGCACTAGTAGAGGAGTCTGGAGACTGGGATGTCAGTACGACCTGCACCTTTGGCATATCTGATATCTTGTGTTTGGAGGATGTATTGTCTGAAGTAAAGGTCTCTCGAGCAGAGGCCGTTCATCACTAAATGCTATATGTGTGCACATATTTTCTTCGAGCATTGCGCGGGGGCCATGGGCCTACTATGGCAACGGGTTCAGTAAATCACTTATATGGAGACAGGAAAGCTAGGCCCTATGCTCTGCAGGCGGAAGATGTTTACCTATTTCACTAGACTGGAATGTGTTTTTGCGGAGGCTGAGCAGATAACTGTAGGCAAAATACCGTCTTGGCAGGCAGACCAGGCCGGGCACCTCTCGGCTGGGCAGGGAGTAAGGTAGAGGTCAGGGATACATATCTAAACTGCAGCTTTCAGAGACAGAAGAGGCTTGGGGCCTGAATTCAGGGCCTGGCTCGGCTGGGCCACTAAAACGTGTGCTTCGCGATATTTAAAAGTGTACCATGTAAATGCATTGGCAGCACAGGCCTCAGTGCAGAATTAACGTTACATTCATGGAAGGCCTAATAACTGACATGCTAACATCAGATGGAAATGCAGGGGCATTGTTATGACAGGCACGGGAAGGGAATTACACGATAACATGGACATACATGGAGCATAGGTATGTGGATAGGGTGCCAGGCTGACTACCTAAAATTCCTGTTTCCTCACAATGACAGAAAGTGTCCTGCAATTAATCAAACATGTAGTAAATGTAAAAAAAAGGACACTTAACAGTGTATTGCAGAACTAAACCTAAGAGCAAAGTTAAGAAGGTTGAAATTTATAATGACAGCGAAGGTGAGTCTAGTTCTGATGATGCTGTATGCGGTCAAATAGTGGTTCAGGTTGTTGACAATCTCAAAAGAAAACAGAGTCCACTTGATGACATTTTTATTGATGGGGAGTCAACCAAAGTTCTTTTTGATTCAGGGGCTAAGATTACACAGATATCTAACGACTTTTATGTTAAGAAATTGAAAGGTAAAGTTGAATTATTGAAACCTGACATAATTCCACTCGCTTATGGTGGAGAGCCAATTAAATTACATGGTTACTTTATTGGCCTTATAGAGTACAAGAATAGAGTACCCTCTGGGAAAATATATGTTTCTAAGAGAGGTGATAAGTTGGGTACATCAAGGTGACTTAGGGGTGTATCTTGATCCCAATAGTGATCGCCCAATACAACTCAGAGAGGATATTTTTTCTGTGGACAAAAAGTTTGAAGAGTAATTCATACATTCATTGAAATCTAAATTCAAAAATGTTTTCAAAGATGTATTAGGATGCTTAAAAGGATACTTTTGACCATCATGACCATCATCATGTAGAGAGCACACCAGCGCAGATCCATTAAAAGTAGATGTAAATTCTGTTCACTCAGATTTTAGACCCACTAATGACCGATCCTCTGAAACCATGATCAGACTAATTACAAATCCAATTCCACCCAATAATTTGTCTATCACCAAAACCATAGTTAGTCAATGTCCGCTAGCAATTAAGGCGGATGGCCTAACCACCGCCGAGGGAGAAACTGAATCTATTCAAACAGTGGATCTTTTAAACAACACTGAGGTGTCTGGGGGGTCTATTAAAATGCTGACCAGAAGGAACCCACGAATTGGGAAAAACGGTCCATCTACAAAAAGACATAGTCTGTCTCTACTTTCCTGGAACATTGCGGGTCTCTCCAAAAAATCTAAGGACCCGACTTTTATAAGCTTTGTGGCCCAGTTTGATGTGATCTGTCTGCAGGAAACTTGGGATGAGGGTAAGACTCACCTGGAGGGTTTTAGCACACACGCCGTTCTGGCGTGTAAATCAGGCAGAGGAAGATGCTCCGGTGGCTTATCCACTCACTTCTCTAACCTGGCTAATCTAACAGTTACTAACCTGGACCCTAAAAATTGCCCTCATAAATATAGGCAATTTTTTCAAACCTTTTACATCAAGGGGGCTGGATCCCAGAGTTTGCTCCTCATAAATTTATATAACAACATACCAAGGGAAGAGCAAAAACTGGTTTTAGAAGAACTAAATGGAGTTATTAGTAGGAGGCTGGAAACAGAGCAATCGGACATATGTTGCATTATAACAAGCGACTTTAATTGTCATTTGTGTGCCCAAAATGGGACAAAGTCATGTGGTATAGTTGACTTAAGGGGAGACCCCAGCACGCATTTTGAACATTCTATCTTTGGACAATTACTAAATAGTATGATGCACGACCTGAATCTCGGTTTTGCAAATGAGCTAAATGATCCTCAGGTAAACTTCAAACCCACTTTTACTGGCCGGGGCTTAGTTTCCATCATCGACTTTATGCTGGTTTCTACTAACTACCATCACAGCATACGGTCTTTTAATACTGAAAAAATCGCACTTAGCGATCACTACCCGATTAGTGCTATTTTTGATATGGGCCCCAGAGACAGCCAAGCTATGGACCTGACAGAGGCTCTATACTGCCACGGGGTCTCGCTGGCTAGGTCTAATGGGTATGCAATTAAATGGGGCAAAGTCAATCCTGAGAAATGTATTCATGACCTACTGTCTGACAACCCCAACTCCCTTATGATATGCCTTGACGATATGGGCCCCAGAGACAGCCAAGCTACGGACCTGACAGAGGCTCTATACTGCCACGGGGTCTCGCTGGCTAGGTCTAATGGCTATGCAATTAAATGGGGCAAAGTCAATCCTGAGAAATTTATTCATGACCTACTGTCTGACGACCCCAACTCCTTTATGATATGCCTTGACGATAATCCTAATCCTTCAATGGTCGTAACAGCCTTTGGGGAAATCACATCTAAAATAAGCAGTCCTCCAGCGGGTGTCCTTCAGCAGCTCAGCTCGGCACCCTGCTCAATATCTGGTACTGGCAGCAACAAGCTTCACAGCGTCACAGCGTCATCTGCGCACACCGACCCAGAACAGTAAATGTCGGGCGCAGTGCATCTGCCGCTGCTATGGAAACGCTATGGAGCCGTTCGTTTCAATTTCAATCCTGAAATGCAGCAAGGCGCAACCAGCAGGGGGCAGTGAGAGTCTATGGAAAGTCTGTTGAAAACCAGTAAGAGGACGGTAAAAAAAAAAACGTCGACGAATGTTGGTGAAAGAGGAAGTTTGTGTCTCGCTGTGCTGGGAGCTAAGAGAGGCCAGAGAAAATCGTACAGCCGTGTTCAGTGTGGATCTTGATATTGCGATATATGGCATAGACTGGCAGTGCTGTCCAGGCAGAAGAAGCTCCTGGGCTAATTAGCAACATTAATAACACAAGTAAAACAACTAAGGCTAAGGCTACGGCTAAGGTAACGCAGATAATATCAGGGAGACAAATCAACTGGCAAAGTGGAAAAATATATAGAGGAGTTAAAAAACAACCCCAGTTTCATAACTGGTCACGAATACAGGCACAGACATCGATACAGAGACATCTCCTAAAACATCCTAGTCAGAAGAATAGGATCCTCAGCCAAAAATCAGATATGGAGAGAAAAGAAAAAAGAGATGCTGCAGGTGATGACAGTGGAGATGTAAGAGCAGGAATACAAACAACTTTGTCGACCGGAGAAGTGGGCGGGGAAGTCAAGGTGCAGCAAAGAGACCAGCAAGGAGTTTGTGAGGTTCAGGAACAACTCTAAGAAATACCCCAAGAAATACAGGAGCATGGAAAAAGTACTCAGAGGGTGGAAAACAATCCACTACACCATAATCTGGTAAAAGAAAAGGAGATTATGGATGTACCACAAATAAACAATGAGAGACAGAGAGGCCCTGAAACCAGAGGGTCAAAGGCGAAGGAAAAGGACCTGGAAAGAAACGAATCTCGTGAGACCGGGAAGAGTAAAATTAAAATTGCAGAAAAAAATATAGAAAAAAAATCAGAGAATGAGAAGGATAAAACAAAACGAAAAAAAGAGAAAGATAAAGAGAAGGAGAGAGAGAAGGAGAAAGTAAAAGAGAAAGACAAAGAGAAGGATGGAGATACGGACGAAGATCCCAAACTGGAGCTAATGGCCAAGAAAGCTCAGCGGCTACAAACAATAAAAAATCTGAAGGCTTCCGCAAAAAACCCAGGCTCTCCGCTTACGTCTCAGCCTAGAATTTCCAATATCTTCAGCCCTCTACATAAGGATAGCGAGGCGGACGTCTTAATGAATGAAAAATCACAGATTAAAGCCCCAAGTAACAAGAACGGAACCTGTATAGATAGCCCTGATGTCCCCCTGGAGAAGAGCGAAGGAAAGGAAAACGACTCCAGAGATGGGAACATTGCTAACCAGATTGCAGCTCCAAGCGGGAGCACTAAAGGGTCGATGGCTCTGTTGTTGTCCAATCAAAGGGAGCAACCAGATATAAGGGAGCAAATTGATGAAAGCAAGATATCTCCACAGGGTCAAGATCTACATTGAAAAAATAAATCATACTCCGAGGAAGATTCTGACTCAGATATATATCAAACAGGGATGTCGATATCAAGTGAATCAAGTGAAGTAAGTGAACTAAGCGATACAAATAAAGCCGGTCCGGGTTCACAGATGGAGACCTTATCTTCAGAGATATCTGACTCACATGACTCCAGGAATATTTGTGAAACAAATTCAAGGAAAAACGAGGTAAAAAAAAGAGGACAAGAATTAAAAAAGAAGTTAACCTTGTCAACGAAGAGACAACTGACCCAGGCACTAATACGGATCATGGCAAAACTAGAACAAATCCTTCACGGAAAAGCCCGATTACAAAACTGTCGGGAGAAACACCGCTCCAGAAACGCAGCACCACCGAGATAGAAGGAGGAAACCAAAAATCAAAATCAATGGAAGATGCTTGCCGATCTGGAAATACAAGCGAACCCTCATTAGGCGATTTTCTGAGCTCAATAAAGAACTTTCATAAAGACGTCAAAAAAGATAGCCAAAGGAACCGGGCTGCTATTGAAAAATTACAAAGTGCAGTCAAAAAAGTGGAAAACGTCTGTACTGATATCTCGGAAAGAATGCCCACAGTAGAAAATCGCACAGAGAATTTAGAAACAGACGTCGGCAAACTACAAAAGACAGGAAAAGAACACGATGGAATATTAAGAGATCTTATGGCAAAAGTCGAGGATCACGAGAATAGATCCAGACGGAACAATCTAAGATTTCTTGTTATTCCAGAAAATTTTGAAGGAAATGATGCCAGAGGAACAATGATTACTTTAATTAAAACGGCATTTCCGGAATTAGAGGCTTGGGATATGGACAGAGAGATTCAACGCGTCCATCGCTTCCCTATGACCATATCGAAACATTCTCAGAAAGCACATCAATATCCCAGGGCTATGCTGATTTATTTTGGAAACTTCCTGCTTAGAGAAACAATCTATGATCTTGCTAGACCCACAAGTCAAAGGGAATACAAAGGGTTTACATTTTTTGTTAGACCAGACTTCGCGCATACCACCGTAGAGCGAAGGTGGAAAATGCGCCAATTATTTGCACCATTTGAAAAAATTGGCGCCAAGGTATTCCTACAGAATCCGGCAAGGCTGAAAATTTTATTTAAAGGTTCAATTAGAAGCTTTTCGAGTGAAATACAAGCTGAAGAATACTTAAGAGAAATCTCAGAGATGGAGACCCGAAACTCGGGGAAATAACCGAATAATGCACGGGGGAGTACTAAATTGTATTAGTAGGATGAAATATATTACATGTTTAAATTTAAAATCTCGATGCTGCATCAAATAATCTTACCTGTTTAAAGGTTGTGTTTAATTTTCATAAATCTGCCAGGGTCGCGGGGTGCGCTCTCGCGATCTGACCATACGGGCGCCCACACCTAGGACTCGGGACCTAGGATGCCTAAAGGGATGGTAAGGGACTGGGAGGGTGGGGGGGAAGGGTGGGACATGGCAGTAGGAGGGGAAGAGTAGGACCAATGAACGTCAATCACATGAAGGTTAAAAAAAAACTGTATTACTTTAGTCATAGACAATTGTGTAGCGAGTAGGACACAAAGACATGGGTATGATACCAGGCTTATGGCTATAATTCTAATATTAATATGGCAAAGTTAAAGATTGTTTCTTTAAATATCTGCGGACTCAATGATATTAAAAAAAGACAGAAGGTGGCGGTAGGACTGCAACTAATGGAGGCTAATATAGTTTGCTTACAAGAAACTCATATTGAAGGTTCTCAGCACTACTTATTGAAATCACTGGGATATAATCTTATCACAGCTTCTACACAGGGAGTCCGAACCAAGGGGGTGGCAATTTTAGCAAAAGGTGGGGGGCTCCAATTTGACAGAGTACTGTCTGATAAACTTGGGAGATGGGCAACAGCCGAATGCAAGTACAATAAGGGGCAAAATAAAATAACAATATGCACGATATATGGGAGTGTGTGTGATGAACCAGATTTGCTAATAAAGGTTTCCAACGAGCTCGCTCATTGGCCTCTTCCCCTTGTGGTGTGTGGGGATTTTAACCTACATCTCCCTGGGGACTGGACTATTGGCCCAGAATTTAAATATCAGGGCAGGAAACCTAGAGTCTTTCGAGCTCTAAAAGATTTATGTTTGGTACATAGCCTTATTGATGGGTGGCAACATAATCATTGGGGAGATCCTGGATTCACATTTTACTCATATCCACATGCGCGACATGCAAGACTGAACTACATGCTTATATCAAATTCATTGAAAAGTATGTGTACGATAGATAAATTACCACGCCTACTATCAGATCATAACCCATTAACTGTAAACTTATCATATATTCCGAATAATCATCCTATTAAGAGCTGGACGTTTGAAAAGGCTCTATTAATGAACGAAAAGTACTGCGAACACATGAAGGGGTGGTTTCCGGCCTTATTGCAGATAATATGGGAAGTACATCTATAGTTTTTGTATGGGATGCCCTAAAAGCGGGCATAAGAGGTGAGACTCTACAATTTTCTCTTAGGTCTAATAAGGAAGGGAAATCCCACCTAGCCGCACTACAATATAACTTGGGCAAAACAGAAGAAGATCTGATAGTTGCAGCTCAACAAGGCCAGGACCTAGATAGTGCATTATCTCAGGTAGCCATCGCAAAAAACCTTATCACAGAAATAATAGTGGAAAAGGCGATCACTAAAGCATCAGTAAACAAGGAAAAGATATATGAGCTGAGTGAACTGGTCGGGCATCAGTTAGCGATGCGGGTTAGAGAAGAGGCATCAGCAAGCACTATTAGAGAAATTCAAGACCCGAGACTAGGTATACAAACAGAACCAGATGAAGTAAGGGCCGCATTCCAGAGATTTTATCAAGATCTCTATACAGAACCGATAAGTGGATTGGGGGATCCATATCGATATTTAGATGTAAATCGAGGTCCAAGATTTGAGAAGAGGGACCAGGACAGGTTGGATGAATTACCGAACTGGGATGAGATCCTACTATCTTTAAAAACATTAAAAAGTGGGAAAGCATCAGGACTGGATGGGATACCAACCGAGTTCTATCTGAAATTTGCTGATCAATTAAAAATAATTCTGATGACCTTGTTCACCCACATATTTTCAGGGAGGTACACCCCCTTCATCCTGGTCAGAAGCTAAGATTGTGGTCTTCCTGAAAAAAAATAAAAATCCAATTGATTTAGGTTCATATAGACCAATTACTTTAATAAACGGGGACTCAAAAATCTACTCGAAACTTCTGGCGTCCAGACTGGCACCAATAATAAATAAAATAGTATCCAAACATCAACATGGATTCATACCAGGAAGTTCAACAACTGACCATGTGGTGATCTCTCTGTTTGACTATACAGAGTCCACAGGAGACCCTATGGCACTTATAATCCTTGACGCAGAGAAAGCGTTTGATAGGGTCTCCTGGAGATTTTTATGGACGGCAATGTCTTATAGTGGAATCACCGACAAATTTATTATGGCAACACAAGGCCTATATAATAATCCAAGTGCTAGAGTATTAGTTAATGGGCTCCTGTTAGAAAACTTCACTATCACGAGAGGAACCAGGCAGGGATGCCCCTGCTCACCCCTCTTATTTGCAATTTACATCGATCCATTTATCCGGTGGCTGGACAATTGTACAAATATTTCACCAATTCAAATACGTAGTCATAATACCAAAACTTTGGCATATGCCGACGATATCGCGCTCGTCACTACAGACCCCAATGTAGCCATGCCGGTGATAGAAGAAGAAGCACACTTATTCGGATTAGTATCGGGATATAAACTAAATGTTAATAAAACCCAGATTGTTCTAAATAACAAGATTGTGATGGGGGATACAAGAGTAACTGAGGAGGCCATATATCTAGGGGTTACAATAACTGCCAAAATTGAAAACATTGTTGATATTAATCTAAAACCATTGATTTCTAGAACCAAGAAGGAGATGGTCTGATTGGATAATTTACATTTAACTATAGGGGGCCGCTGTAATTTGATTAAGATGCTTTTCTTCCCCCGGTTTTTATATTTCTTCAGAACTATCTGCCTCAAATTTTCCCCCAAAATCTTTAGGAGTATCGATGCTATGCTCTCAAATTTTATCTGGGGATATAAAAAACCTAGACGGGCTCTTAAACGATTGGTATTACCGAAGGAAAAGGGTGGTTTATCCCTACCGAATTTTAAGATGTATTACTGGGCCACTGTCCTAAAATACTGCGTCAATTTGATCTCGATAGATAATATCAACCTGGAGATCCCGACCCCTCAAGAACTTCTATTAGGAGAAGATTGTGCTGGTTGCTTTTGGCGACATACTAACGACAATTATTTTAAGAAAATCAAGTTTAAGACTATCTTAGGGGCTTATAAAGCATGGAGTGGTATTCGTAAAATGTTGGGGCTTGGGCGATTCTCATGTTACACACCAATGCATAGTAATAATGATCTGCCTGTAATATTTCATGATAATTGCATAAATAGATGGATATCGGCAGGGATAGTGCAATTGGGTTGTTTCTATAAACAAGGATGTCTTAAAATATTTGAAGATCTGCATGAGGAATATAATATGAGCCATAGGGATTATTTAAATTCTTGCTGGTTAGAGATTTTTTATCAAAGAAAACTGGTGGGCGGGAGAACTTCCGGAACAATCAATTGATTGATAATGTATGCAAAAAAACAACTCCTAGGATTGGGGAAATCTATGAAACATTGAATTTAATGGCCCCAGATGATATGGACAAATATTGCGTAATGTGGCAGGAACAACTAGGAATACATTCCAATATCCCTCGCATAGCATATGAGTTTGCACTACATTCACTAATGTCAATAAAGCTACAGGCGCAATTTTATAAAACTTTCTTCTTCCTATATTATACCCCTACGAAAATTGCTAAATGGGGAACAGGGAAGGGAACAACTTGCCCTCGTTGTGCTCTATATGGGGCCGATATTATACATATATTTGCCACATGTAACACATTGACTAAGCTGATTAATGACATATCTGAATTCCTATCAGATGTTTGTCAAACAAGAATTGAAATCTCAACGGAGGAAATCTTGTTGGGGGTAGCAAATCGTGAATTGCAGACAAACACTCAGGGCCTTATATTTGTGGCCATGGCTATACTTCGCCTTACTATTGCCTCAGCATGGTTAGATCCTGATCCACCGGTATTTCAACAATGGAGATCTAGACTATTAGCCACATGTAGCCTGGAAGTCGCAATCTATAAAAATAAAGGGGCTAAGAAAAGACTAATGGGCATGCAGATATGGTCACCAATGTTATCGTGGATCCTGAGAAATACATGATTGCATTTTGTGTACATAGTATTACTTGCATCTTTTTTTTATTTCTATTTTTTTTATTTTTATTATTCCTTTTTTTTATTATTTTCTTTTTCTCTTCTCTCTCTCTGTACACCTATGGCAAAGTGTATCAGCTAGGATCTGTTTCTACTGTATGTATATAATATATTATTTTGTTTTTAATTTTGACGTGTTCTTGGTCAAGGAAAGGGGGGGTGGGGAGGGAGGGAATGTATATAATGTAAATGTCAATAAAAAGATCTAAAAAAAAAAAAAAGCAGTAATCTAGTTAGAAAGAGGAAGAAATGTGACAGGGATAGAACAGTGGGCTGGTTCAATTCTGGTTGCACCAAAGCCCACCAATATCTAAAGGAAGTACTAAAGAGGGTTCCAAGAGACAAAATTGAGATCAGGGGGGCAAGAGCAGCCTATAAACTTGTGTTACACAAACGGAAATTGGAACTTAAGGAAGCAGCCTGGGAGGAATTGCGAAGGGCTAGTGAATTAAGAGATAACATTATGTTCTGGAGAGAGGTTAATGCCCCTTTTTTAATGACAGACAAACAGATTCGATCGAGATCGCGATTGAAGAATCTGTCTGGGTCAATTACTTTACAGATTTGTTTAAGAAAGATGACCTGGGCAGTTTAGAAAATGTATCTGTAGCGGACTCATCCCATCAGGACTCTTCACTCGTAGGTTCTTCTATAAATGCCTTCCCATTACAGATAGTCTTTACATTAGCAGAGGTTGAGATGGCACTACAGGAAAGCTCCAAATCTAAAACCCCAGGCCCAGATGGGGTCCCTGTGGACATCTATAAAGATAATATGGATCTTTGGGCACCACTACTGACTAATGTTCTTAATAGCTATAATTCCATCGGTTTTCCAACAACATGGCAGGAGGCAGTTGTGGTGCCCATTTTCAAAAAGGGAAATCGTCAGAACCCTAAATGTTATAGGCCGATTTCCCTGCTAGATTCAATAATGAAAGTAGCTGGCCGAATCATCCTGAATAGACTGCAATCTTGGGCTAAGGATGCAGGCATCCTTTCCAGATTCCAATATGGATTCAGAGAAGGGATGGGGACCATTGAGCAAGGTCTCAATTTGTCACTAATTATAGGTAAATACATGGCAGCTAAGAAAGGTGATGTCTTCATGACATTTGTAGACTTGAGCTCAGCTTTCGACTGCCTCAGTCACAATGTCTTGTGGAAAACCCTGACTGAATTAGGGATTGATAATTCCATTCTTGACTTTTTAAAGGAGCTTTACAGGGGGGTAGGTGTGATGGTCCGATATGGGAGAAACGGGGAATGCACGTCAAAATTCCCCATTAAAAAAGGGGTACGCCAAGGCTGTATACTGGCGCCACTCCTTTTTAACTTATACATTAATGGTGTGGCAGCCCACCTAATGACACTTGATGTAGATTACCCCAAAATAGATGGCTGTGCTGTTCCAATTTTACTTTATGCTGACGACGCAGTCATCATGGTGAGAACACAGCTAGGCCTACAGAAAGCATTGTCTAGTTTTTCTGATTTTATGAGGTCTAGAGGCCTAAAGATAAATGTGGGAAAGACCTTCACTATGGCCTGTTCATCAAAATCTAGTACCCAATGTAAAACCTTTTTAAACCAATCAAAGGTTAGCCAAACAAAATCATTTTCATAATTGGGCATTATGTTTAATTGTAGAGGTACATGGACCTCTGCCATATCCACCCGCAATATGACTTTTTCCCGAGCCATTGGGGCTTTGAAACAATTTACAAACAAACTGGGTGGCAAACCGGTCCTAGTCCTCCTTGATATCTATGCTGCAAAATGTGTATCTACAGCAACTTACGGTGCTGGTGTATGGGGGACGGCGAATATTCAAGAGATACAGACAAAGGAAAATGCTTTCCTCCGATATCTCTTGGCCGTCCAGAGGTCAACTTCCAGCACCGTTTGTCACAGAGAGCTTGATAGGGTCCATATATCTGACCTAATCAAAATTAGTCCAATTATGTGGTGGCATAAGATATGGACCTCTGAAGACACAGTTTTTAATAGACTTATTATCGATGATTGTATGAAATTAGAAGGGGCCAATAACATTACATGGTTGACTTATGTTAGAAACTTTTTAACTACCCTAGGTCTCCCAGAACTATTTGATTCCCCTACCTCATGCGATTTAATCTCCAAGAAGTCTCTTAAGAGAAGCTGCTTGGCCCTACTGGAAGACAGACGTGATCTGTCCGAGAGAGGTAAACCTAGTATCACACAACATCACTTGATACTAACGGAACAGGGCCTACACCAATACCTATCCCCAGATCATTCAAGCTATACTAGATCGTGTTATCTAGGATGAGAACAGACAGCTTTTTCAGACTGATAACTTTTCCAAATATAAATGATTGGTCTCACAATTTAACTAATTGCCCCTGTGACAATGTCTCAGCACAGTCCAATATACATTTTATTCTTTTTTGTAAATATTTTACCTGGGGAAGGAAAAGATATCTGTTACCAATTTTAAAATCATGGGGCTTGAGGCAGTGTAGACCTGCTCTGATTAAGTTGTATATGCTACAAGATGATCTGACTATTTTAGTAGCAGCAAAGTTTTTAAAATATTTAATTAGATGCAGGCTGTCGATGCATTAGGGGATGGCAGCTGTAGACTCCATTTAACTGTACATGATGTATTTTTAACTTAACGACTGAATTGTTTGGCACTTTAGGCCTGTGTTGGCTCTTTTTTTAACATTTGCTTATCTTGCACAATTTTTATCCTATGGTATATACTACAGTGTGGTTCCTTATGCTAATACATTTTGTTCCTACTGATCTTTATGAAATGAACTGATTTTATACTTGTTTGTAAATGAAATGTTTAAATATGCTTATATGACTTGCCTTGTAAAGTCGAATAAAGCTACTATTGAATTGAATTGAATACTTTAATAAGATCAAATTAAAGGAAAATTCTATTCCCACATGTTCCAAAGTAAGAAATGTTCCCATATCAATCAGGGAGTACATGAAAAAAGAAATTCAAAAGCTTTTGGAAGGGGGAATCATAGAAGAAGTTGAGGGCACAGAATGGTTGGCTCTGGTTGTCGCAGTAAGCAAGGCCAATGGAGATCTTTGTCTTTACATGGATGTGAGGAATTGAAATAAAAATGTAGTAGTTGACAGATGCCCCTTACCCAACATTAATGAGCTGTTAGTTCTTCTTGGTGGTGCTAAGGTATTTAGCACAATCGACTTAACATCTGCCTATCATCAGATAGAATTACATGATTCTTCAAGAGACTATACCTCTTTTATCACACCATTTGGGACACATAGATTCAAACGAATGCCTTTTGGTGCAATATCAGCTTCTTCTGTGTTTCAGCGTGTGATGGAGAAGGTTTTAAAGGATCTTCTTAGTGTATGTGTATATCAAGACGACATTTTGATATTTGCTGAAGATGTGTGTGAGCATGATTTAAGATTGAGAAGTGTGTTGGAAAATTTGAGCATACATAATCTTACTGGCAAAGCAGAAAAATGTAAGTTTAGATCAGACTCAATCAATTATCTAGGGGATAGCATATCAGGAGATGGTGTAAAACCAAATTCTGAGTTAGTCAATACAATAAATAATTTGAGTGCCTCATTAAATAAAAGTGAGCTGATGACATTTCTGGGCAGGATAGAATATTATGCAACATTTGTGAAGGGTTTTGCTTCTTCAACAGTCAACATGAGGAATCTTCTATGCAAAAGTGTAGATTTAGTGTGGTCTCCTCCGTGTGAAAAAGAATTCAATAACATTGAAAACAAACTCAATGATGCACCATCGCTCAAGAGCTTTGATCCCTCTGTCAAATCCATTCTTATCACTGATGCAAGTGAAAAGGGGTTAGGAGCGGTTTTGCAGCAATCTAGTTCTTCGGGGTTAAAAACTGTAATGTTTCTGTCATGATGTTAGAGGGATCCTGAAAAACCTTATTCGGTAAAGGAAAGAGAATCCCTAGCTGTAACTTGGGCAAAAAAAAATTGAAAACATTTCTATGGGGAGTTGAATTTGAGGTCCTTTCTGCTCATAAACTGCTGGTTGAGATTTTTAATAAAAAACGCTTGGATTCTATTTCAAGTAGGATATCTAAATGGATCATAAGCTTACAGGAGTATAGCTTTGAGTTGAAGTACTTACCTGGTTTTAACAATAGAGTTGCGGATGTTTTGTCATGTCTGTTTTCTTCTGATTCATCTTGTGAAGAAAGTGTAGATGATGAAGATGAATGGGTTTGTTTAGTGGATCATGATATCATCTCGGAAGAAAAATGGTGTGAAGAAGTTAGCCGTAATTCTACTTTAAGAGAGGTAATGTTACTCATTCAAAAGGGATGGACTAGTAACAAATGTTGTTCTTTAGATACCAAACCGTTCTGGATTTTAAGGAATGAACTATCTATAGACAAGGATTTATTATTCAGTGGAACAAAATTAGTTCCTCCGTACTGTCTTAGAAAGGATCTTATTGATTTGGTTCATAATTCTCATAAAGGCTTTTCAAAGTGCAAAGAACAATTGCGTATGTCTTATTGGTGGCCAGGCTTGGACAAGATGGTTGAAAGGGTTATTAGAGATTGTGTTCCATGTTTACTTAGTGACAAATCCAAATGTACTCATGAACAACCATTGGTATTAAGGAAGCGTCTGTGTAGGCCTTTGCAAGACATTGCATTTGACATAATAGGACCAGTTCATGGTAAGGGACCTGGTACTTATGCTTTAACAATTATTGATATGTATTCAAGGTGGCCCATGATTTTTTTTTATTTGGGATTGATACCAGTTACATAATCACATGTTTAGAAAATGTATTTGCTGATGAAGGTTTACCTGAGACTTTGCTGAGTGGTAATGGATTTCAAATAATTTCAAAAGAAATGGAAGGTTTTTTAACTTCTAAAGGGATTGTTCATAAAACGTCATCCTTATATCATCCTAAAGGAAATGGTATGATCGAGAGATTTAATAGTAAGGAATCAATAATGTTGGCTAAATCTAAATCTTTGGACTGGAGAAAAGAAGTTCAGAGAAAAGTGGAGGAATATAGGCTGTATCCACATTCCACCACTGGTAAAACTCCTTTTCTTATGATTAGAGGTAGAGTTCCCAATACTGTGGTTGAACCTTCCTGGGTTAGTAGGTATGAGTTGTGCAAAGGGAAAGAAAGTTCATGTGATGGATATGTTGCTCAAAGGAATGATGAGGACAAAGCCAAACAAAAGAAAGAGTATTTTGACTTTAAAAAAAGGGTCAAAAAGACAAATGTTAGGATTGGTTATTGGGAAATGATAAAGTGCCCTGGAGTGATGGGTGGTTCCTTATCAAAATTCATGAAACCAATAAAAGTCATCGAAGTATTCAACAATGCCATTCAGACACAAGATCATCGGATTTGGAATTTGAATAGAGTTGTAATATTTAAGGGTAAGTTTGATGGTATAAACAAGGGTGACAATGTCATTACAGGTGCTCAATTACAATCTCGTAAAGATAATAATTTCTTCTTGAATGTACATCGCTCATCTAGGAGTATCAAACCTCCTTCACGTTATATAGATTTTACATAGATTTTACATAGTTAGTTAGTTGTGTTTTTTTCTTTATTCTTTATATTTTAATTTGTTAAAGAAGGGGGATGTGTAGTATTTCATGATTAATGAAATAATGTTTTCATTTGATTATGTCAATGTTCTGGAATGTTATCTATGTAACATAGTTCCATACTCAGATGATTCCATGTCTTAAGAATGTTTAGTAGGAGTTGAACTGCTTAACTGGCTTGTGGTGTATGGGATCTTTCTCCTGGATTAAACTGCATTTGATCAGCCTTCCTGTGTCCTCAGTCATTTACAACTTGAATGCTTCACCTTGCCGCATTTTGTGACCCTAAAGGCCTCCCACACTGCACCTATATGTGTGACAGAGCCTATATTTCTTTGGAAAAAATCAGTAATTTCTTTTCCCATTTCGGACTTAAAAGCCGTGTCTAGCAATGCTTCTGGAATGAGTCTCTAGCTTCTGGGAGCTAGACAAAAGGCCGGCGGGAATAATGTCAAGCAAACCAGCGCATGATCGGAATAAGTCCTGGCCAGATGTTCAGCGTTACCTATCCATAGCCCAATAACCTGGGTGTCTAACCAAAAATGTAGTCTGGCCTAGGTGGAATGCATTGTTTTGTGTAATATGTTCCTTCCTTTTTCTCTGGGTGAATGTGCCTCCAGGCATCCAAGAGGCCATTATCAGCAATCATATCGGACAATATACCATGGGTTTTTGTATAGTGGTGCGGAAGAGGATTAGATAGATCGTTAATAGGATTTATTACTGTGTTAAAATCCCATCATCATATTACATGTGTGGACCCTATTCAAGAATTCTACACCATAGTGTAGTAAAGAATTCTGGATCATCTACATTTGGGCCGTAGCAGCACACCAGCGTAACGGAATGTGATTCCTGCCTACCCCACATCATGCAGTATCTCCCTTTTGTGTCATAGGTCATGCCTTCCATGATGACTGGGGAGTTTTTCTTCATCAGGATCACAATGCACCTAGAGTATGAGGAATAGAAGAGAACACCCTGTGCATGTCCCCTTTGCTGCCAAACACAGTGGATGTGTTGGGTCGAAGTGTGTTTCCTGGAGCATAGCAATGTGTATATGGTGTCTATCTAGGTATGCCAGTATCTGCCTGCATTTACCTGGGTCTCCCAGGCCCCTGACAATCCACATCAATAATCGTATTTTCAAAGTTTCAGCATCTTCAGGCATAGGGGAATTATCATATGAGTGCTACAAGAATATGTAGATTTTCCACTGTCTAAAGTGTGTTGTGCACGTATCAACAAGTCTATCCATCTCAAGTTATATCTTACGAAACTATGAGATAACATCCCAATCCCTCCCCCTCCCACTTCGGTAAAACAATCATGCTTGTATCTATTTGCCCACCCACCTCCCATACAAGATAACTAGTCATACAACTTTTAGAGTCCCAAAATACATTGGGAACACACTTAGGGGGTATAATAGGGGGCACACAAGGTTCTTTATTCCCACCAGATGATGGAATAAACTAGCCCTAGTATGGAGTGGGTGGCTCAGCATAATCCATGTTTGGTCCCGCTTATTAGAGTATTTCTTCTCCTTTCGCCTCCCTGCCAACCAATCCACTTATCTGAATGTAGTATTGCATTAATGCTGTCTAAGCACCATGCGTGTTGGGTGTTCAGTCAGGCAAGTAATCCTGAAAGGCATTGGCAGTCTCTTTGTTCATAAGAGTGGTTAAAGATTACAGATGTCTGCATAAACCCACAACAGATCCGAGGGGTTCGAGTCTTTTATCTCATTCCTATGCCGGAGATGTTGATCTGGACGGAGTTTCCTGTGACGCACTAGGAGACTTTTGTCTTTTGTTTCTCTTGAGAAAGTCTTCCACCTGTTGTGCATTAATAAAGAAATGTTGTTTGCCCTGATGCCTGATGCGCTAGCGTGCTGGCTGGAGCAGTACATAATCAATTCGGAACAAATTTCCATCTCACCTCTTGCACTACGGGAATGAAGTCAAGGTTGTTGGTAAAATCATTGCCCTCAAAGTTCAGATGTTGTTTCTCTCGGGCCAGTTTCAAAGTGTTCATGGAATCCATTTTGGACTCCATAGAGGTGAGGCTGTGTTGCATTGTGAGCAAGAGGGCTTTAACATCATCTTCCCGGGAGGTCTCTGGGTTTTGTGTCTTCTCTGAGCCTTCATTACCTGGGCCATCCTCAATAGATCGCATGCCATTTTTCCTGGCTTCAAAGGGCAGTTTTGATTGCTTGCCGTCCGTTTTCCCCATGATGGGCCCAATGTAAGGTTGCTGTGTTCTTGTCGAGTCTCCAATTTTGCTGGCCTAGGTGATCGTTAATTCTGTGTTGCTCAATGGACGGAAAAAGATCTAGCACCGAGAGAGACAACAGGTTGCGGTTCAGTTATTTAGCAGAAGCCTTCTAGTGCATCTAGATCTCGCAACGGCATTTGGTTCAATCCGTACCATTATGTGAAGTCAATTCATTAGAGTCATGCAGTTGCTTTGGGGTGCACTGTATGATCAAACACTCAGTTGGTGGAAAATGTGCACGCTATAATGACCTAGTCCGAGGTGGTCGCTGATGCTTTGGGGTAAAATATGATCTGGTGCAGGCTTCAAGCTGCATGTGCATCCACTGGGCTATAATAGATAAATTTCCTTAGCAAGTGCTAAACGTTGCAAGTCAGCACCATATGGGATTCACCCACTTTACATATGCACCAGGGGTCACTCTATATGGGTCACATAGATACTGCCAAAGCAGGAGATATTATACTGTCCAAATGTCTGCTTCTAGTCACTGGGGCCGTAGGGAGTAATAGAGCCTTCAGGATTTGGTGTCTGTGCTGTGCAGAAAGTATCTGTATCAGCGCTCGGCAGCCATGCATTTTAATCCTAGCGCAGGGGGCCGCATGATCAGCTGCTGTGTTTGGAGGTTGCGGTATCACGCAAGATGACCGCGGCAGTTAGAGCAGCCTTAGGCCAGTTCAGCAGTGGTCTCTTCAACTGCCTCTGCCATGCTGGGAACCGCAGTATGCCAAGTAGCGGGAGGTTGAATCAGCGGTCTTACTTGCGTTTTGATTCGAGCCGCTGCAGTGAAATTTCTCCGGTGTGGCCCAATTCCCACGTGTGAGCCGTGGGCTCAATTGCCAGTAAATGCTGGTAAGACATCCAGCAGTTCGTACAGGCGA